>NW_016804529.1:81688-85546 GCF_001698545.2 Rhinopithecus bieti
TCCCCTTAGTGTGATGAGAAAAAAGAAAAGACCCTTAAAAAAAAAAAAAAAAAAAAAAAAAAAAAAAAAAAAAAAAAAAGAGAGAGAGAGAAATGGGAACGACGTGTCTATCTAAACTTCTAAACTGCTGTGGAGATATGAAACTCCAAGTCTGTATTTGAATATCTTTTCTGTCCTTTGCAGTGAAGCCCGAGGCCTGGCTGTCCCGTGGCCTCAGTCCTGGACCTGGCCATCTACAGCTTGTGTGCCATGTCTCAGGATTCTACCCAAAACCTGTGTGGGTGATGTGGATGCGGGGTGAGCAGGAGCAGCAGGGCACTCAGCGAGGGGACATCCTGCCCAATGCTGACGGGACATGGTATCTCCGAGCAACCCTGGACGTGGCCACTGGGGAGGCAGCTGGCCTGTCCTGTCGGGTGAAGCACGGCAGTCTAGAGGGCCAGGACATCATCCTCTACTGGGGTGAGAAAGAGCTGGGGCCCAGGCTGGAAATGCCAAGAGGTGGTCCTCAGGCACAGAGGCAGGGCAAGCTGAAAATTTTAGGATTTTAGGGATTACAGCCCCAACATGAATAAAAATAGGTAAGCTAAGAAATGGAAGTGTTGAAAATGAGGGCACTATAGATGCAGGAGGATGCTGCGGATAAGATGAAGAATCCATCTCTGAGCAGGGATGAGAGAAAAACGAAAAAAGAAAAGAGATTGGTAAGTTGGATACTCAAATGAAACAAAGAAGCCAAGGGAACGCAGTGAAACAGGGAGTGGATGAGGTAAAATGGGGTGGATTATAACATCCTTGGTGTCTCCTCAAATTCACAGAACATCACCGTTCCATGGGCTTGATCTTCTTGGCGGTGATAGTGCCTTTGCTTCTTCTGATAGGTCTTGCGCTTTGGTTCAGGAAACGCTGGTGAGTTCTTTGCATGTGTCTTTCCTACTCTTAGTCCCTACCCCACTTGTCTTCCCATGTTTTTTGTTTCTCTCTCCTCAGTTCTTCTCTCCCCATTCCGCTTCCCTCTTACTCCTCAATTCTTAGCTCCACCTTATTCACAGTGACTTCTATCTCTGTTTTCATCCAGTTTCCGTTAAGATACACCATGATCCTCCTTGTCACCCTTCTCCTTTTGGGGTGAGAGACCAGCAGTCCAACAGCTCAGGATCCACCTGAGCACATCGTGGTGATGACGTCCTCTCAACTCTCCTTGTAAAACTTTTGTCATTTTTGCTTGTTTCTGATTAATGATCATTTGTCAATATAAGCTCAATTTAGTTTTGCAGGATTTCTTGTTCTGACCTGGGTTCTGGGACTTCAAAATTCAAATTTTATCTCCAAATGGAATGGGATTCTAGCAATATTCACGTGTTCAACTATTAATGGATCATCAGGCTTGTTATAGATGTCCCTTATTCCCGAGGGCCTTCCCTGACTCGCAAGTGGGAAGCGGTCTCTTCCTGGTCTGAACTCCCACCACATTTCAGCCGTACTTTGCTAACTGTACTCCTCACTTCCTCTCCTTCATTGCAGCTATTTAGGTCCCCCTTTTCCTTCTAATTTTTCTACTCCTTCAATGCAAAGTATGTGTGTTTTTAATATATGCATCCCTGGTGAAGGATCTTGCTTTCATGAAACATGTTCTCAATAAAACTCTTTGTTGAATTTATGCCAAGTTTGTAGTCTTTTCTTATTCTTTTCCTTCCTGGTGCTTTTGAAGTAGTTGAGACATTTGATACTCTTCTGGTTAAAAGCCTTCTTGCTTGGAGGAAATTTTACACATTCCTAGTTCTATAGTTTGTTCTCTGAGCTCCAGAGGAGAAACACAATTTTGTCTCTTACTACTCCTATCATTCAACTATAGCGAGTTATTCGAGTTAAATTAGTGTTGCAGGTATGTAAGGCAGGATGTGTATCTTTACTATTCAGTGGTTCAGGGACAAGCAGCAGAGTTCTCACACTGGAGCTTGTTAGAAAGGTAGAATTTGGGCCTCACCTTAGATTTACCGAATTATAATTCGTATTTTGGAAAATCAGCAGGATACTCACAAGTCCACTAAAATTTGTGAGGCACTGATGCTGGTGATGCCTGAGATGTAGTACAAGTGTGTCACTGAAGAGAAAATGATCAAAAAAGGGAACAAGAGTGTTGCTCCTCAAGATTGAAGTGAGATCAAGGCAAGTAATATTGTACTGCACATTTTTATTATTCACAACAGTTATATTCTGTGCAGTTGCTGCAAACACTGGATTTGTGAGCACTTAGCCATTGTTCCCAGGGAAATACAGGTGTTAGGTTTTGTGAGCTTTTCACAACATTTTGTTAACTGATGAATACATAAGCTTGTTTTATGTGTATTTCTGTTTAAAAACATCTTATTTTATATATGTATGTATTTATAATTAATTCATTATATGCAGTATTTCCATATAATAAAACAGTATCTAAGAAGTGTTAATATATTCCTGACCTTGGTTAACATGATCATAAATTTCTTTGGTTTTCAGCCTCACAACATTGCTGTCCACTATACTTAAAAAAAATGGTTGTCATTTCATGAATCCAAAAATGTAGCTGTTTTCCCATAGCTTCAGCATAGCATTATACATGTTACTTTCCCAAGCAACCTCACCTACAGATGGGTGAATTTCCTTCCCGTTTTCCTGCATGTACTGCACTGTTGATTTATTAACATTGAATTCATAGTCAACAACCATGTAACTATAACAAAGCTTATCTAACACACATTTTTCTCTGTAAGGCATGTCACAGCCTTCTTATGCTTAGGAAAATTAGTCAACACTTAAGCACTACACTTGGGAGCCATTTAAGATTGTGAAATCACCAACCAAAACACAAAATGTGAAGAAGTTGGCACTATATAGACTACAAAAAGGTTGCTTGTTTACTGTGTGAGAGCTGGAACATGAAGACAGAGCACCACCTTTTTCTACCTTAGAAACACGTTCTTTGAGGGACTCAAATTTTGTACCTCTCTGCACATATTCATGAATGATTGTGAAAGTGCTATGAATATATATCTAGGGGCTACACATAAAATTTGGCAAGTAGACAAATTAGCAAATATAACATTTTTGGATAATGAGGATTGACTATTGATACCCGATGGTAGTATTTGTCAGGATATCCATAGCAAGACTTCAATTACTTTAGAGTTTTCACCTGTGCCTGAAGGCAGCAGGGCTTTCTGCCCTTTCCCTGGCAGGAAAGGGCTCTTTTTGTTGTTGTTGTTGTTGTTGTTTTAATTATACTTTAAGTTCTAGGGTACATGTGCACAATGTGCAGGTTTGTTACATCTGTATACATGTGCCATGTTGGTGTGCTGCACCCATTAACTCGTCATTTACATTAGGTATATCTCCTAATGCTATCCCTCCCCACTACCCCTCCCCACAATAGGACCCGGTGTGTGATATTCCTCTTCCTGTGTCCAAGTGATCTCATTGTACAATTCCCACCTATGAGTGAGAACATGCGATATTTGCTTTTCTGTTCTTGCAATAGTTTGCTGAGAATGATGGTTTCCAGCTGCATCCATGTCCCTACAAAGGACACAAACTCATCCTTTTTAATGGCTGCATAGTATTCCATGGTGTATATGTGCCACATTTTCTTAATCCAGTCTGTCACAGATGGACATTTGGGTGGATTCCAAGTCTTTGCTATTGTGAATAGTGCCACAATAAACATACGTGTGCATATGCCTTTATAGCAGCATGACTTATAATCCTTTGGGTATATCCCCAGTAATGGGATGGCTGGGTCAAATGGTATTTCTAGTTCTAGATCCTTGAGGAATCGCCACACTGTTTTCCACAATGGTTGAACTAGTTTACAGTCCCACC
>NW_016804529.1:87058-99347 GCF_001698545.2 Rhinopithecus bieti
GAGGGACAATTTGACTTCTTCTTTTCCTAACTGAATACCCTTGATTTCTTTCTCTTGCCTGATTGCCCTAGCCAGAACTTCCAACACTATGTTGAATAGGAGTGGTGAGAGAGGGCATCCCTGTCTTGTGCCAGTTTTCAAAGGGAATGCTTCCAGTTTTTGCCCATTCAGTATGATATTGGCTGTGGGTTTGTCATAGATAGCTCTTATTATTTTGAGATATGTTCCATCAATACCGAATTTATTGAGAGTTTTTAGCATGAAGCACTGTTGAATTTTGTCAAAGGCCTTTTCTGCATCTATTAAGATAATCATGTGATTTTTGTCTTTGGTTCTGTTTATATGCTGGATTACATTTATTGATTTGCGTATGTTGAACCAGCGTTGCATCCTATGGATGAAGCCCACTTGATGATGGTGGATAAGCTTTTTGATGTGCTGCTGGATTCGGTTTGCCAGTATTTTATGGAGGATTTTTTCATCGATGTTCATCAGGGATATTGGTCTAAAATTCTCTTTTTTTGTTGTGTCTCTGCCAGGCTTTGGTATCAGGATGATGTTGGCCTCATAAAACGAGTTAGGAAGGATTCCCTCTTTTTCTATTGATTGGAATAGTTTCAGAAGGAATGGTACCAGCTCCTCATTGTAGGAGGAGTTCTACCGAATTCTCCTCTGGTAGAATTCGGCTGTTAATCCATCTGGTCCTGGACTCTTTTTGGTTGGCAGGCTATTAATTATTGCCTCATTGAAGGCAAATAAGCCTTCTTGAAGGCTTTGTTCATATCTTTTTCCTCTTTTTTCTTTAGACTTCTCTTCTCGCTTCATTTCATTCATTTGATTCTCAATCACTGATACTCTTTCTTCCAGTTGATCGAGTTGGTTACTGAAGCTTGTGAATTTGTCACGTATTTCTCGTGTCTTGGTTTTTATCTCTGTCAGTTCGTTTATGGCCTTCTCTGCATTGATTATTCTAGTTATCCATTCTTCCATTCTTTTCTCAAGATTTTTAGTTTCTTTGCGCTGGGTACATAATTCCTCCTTTAGCTCTGAGAAGTTTGATGGACTGAAGCTGCCTTCTCTCAACTCGTCAAAGTCATTCTTGGTCCAGCTTTTGATCCGTTGCTGGCGATGAGCTGCGTTCCTTTGGAGGGGGAGATGCGCTCTTATTTTTTGAATTTACAGCTTTTCTGCCCCGCTTTTTCCTCATCTTTGTGGTTTTATCTGCCTCTGATCTTTGATGATGGTGATGTACTGATGGGGTTTTGGTGTGGGTAGCCTTCCTGTTTGTTAGTTTTCCTTCTAACAGTCAGAATCCTCAGCTGTAGGTCTGTTGGAGATTGCTTGAGGTCCGCTCCAGACGCTGTTTGCCTGAGTATCAGCAGCAGAGGCTGCAGAAGATAGAATATTGCTGAACAGGGAGTGTACCTGTCTGATTCTTGCTTTGGAAGCTTTGTCTCAGGGGTGTACCCCACCGTGTGAGGTGTGTGGTGTCGGTCTGCCACTAGTGGGGGATGTCTCCCAGTTAGGCTACTGAGGGGTCAGGGACCCACTTGAGCAGGCAGTCTGTCCGTTTTCAGATCTCACCCTCCATGTTGGGAGATCCACTGCTCTCTTCAAAGCTGTCAGACAGGGTTGTTTGCGTCTGCAGAGGTTTCTGCTGCTTTTTTTTTGTTTGTTTAGCTATGCCCTGTCCCCAGAGGTGGAGTCTACAGAGACAGGCAGGCCTCCTTGAGCTGCTGTGAGCTGCAAACAGTTCGAGCTTTCCAGTGGCTTTGTTTTCCTACTTAAGCCTCAGCAATAGCGGGCGCCCCTCCCCCAGCCTCGCTGCTTCCTTGCCCTTAGATCGCAGACTGCTGTGCTAGCAATGAGGGAGGCTCCCTGAGCGTGGGACCCTCCCAACCAGGTGTGGAATATAATCTCCTGGTGTGCCGTTTACTAAGACCCTTGGTAAAGCACAGTATTGGGGTGGGAGTTACCCGATTTTCCAGGTGTTGTGTGTCTCAATTCCCCTGTTTAGGAAAAGGGATTCCCTTCCCCCTTGCACTTCCCAGATGAGGCCATGCCTCGCCCTGCTTCAGCTCTGGCTGGTCAGGCTGCAACAGCTGACCAGCACTGATTGTCCGGCACTCCCTAGTCAGATGAACCTGGTACCTCAGTTGAAAATGCAGAAATCACCCGTCTTCTGTGTCACTAGGGCTGGGAGCTGGAGACTGGAGCTGTTCTTATTCAGTCATCTTCTGTTTCCTTTATTTTCTGATCAAAGTTAAGTTCTTGTTAGCTTAAAATAACTTGTTACACATGGACACATAGTGGGGAGCAACACACACTGGGGCCTGAGTGTGGTGGATGAGAGGAAGGAGAAGATCAGGAAGAATAGCTAATGGATGCTGGGGTTAATACCTGGGTGATGGGATGATCTGTGCAGTTAACCACCATGGCACACGTTTTCCTATGCAATAAGCCTATACATCCTGGACATGTACCCCTGGACTTAAAAGTAGGAAATTTTAAAATAAAATAAAACAACTCAGTATAAACAAAATATGTATTTCAAAGCCTCGTGATAATCACAAAGTAAAACCTATAATAGATACACTAACGATAAAAAGCAGGGAATCAAAATATAATACTGGAGAATGTCACTTACCCACAAAAGGATATAGCAAGAGTGGTATAAAAGAAGGAAGGATCTACAAAATAACTAGGAAAGAAATAATAAAATGTCAGTAGTACGTCCTTACCTGTTGTTAGTTACCTTGAATGTAAATGGATTAAATTTTCCTATTAAACAACATACAGTAGCTAAATTGATTTTTTAAAAGACTCAACTATATGCTGCCTATAAGAGCCTCACTTCACCCAGAAGAACACAAATAGACTGAACGTGAAGGGATAAAAAAAGATATTCCATGCAAATGGAAAGCAAAACGAAGCAGAAGTAGCTACACTCATATCAGACATAATAGGCTTTAAGCCAAAAAAAAAAAAAAAAACTGTAAAAAGAGACAACTATGCTAATTGCATACTGATACAGGGGTCAATACAGAAAGAGAATATAACAATTATAAATATATATGTACCCAACAATTGGACATACAAATATATAAAGCAAATGCTAATAGGCCTACAGGGAGAGATAGAGTATGATACAATAATAGTGTAAGACTTGAACATCCTATCTTCAGTGATAAACAGATCATCCAGACAGAATATCAATAAAAAATGAGAGTTAAACTGAACTCCTGACCAAATGAATCTAATAGATGTTTAAAGAACATTCTGTCCAGCAGTTGCAGAATACACATTCTTCTCCACAGTACATGGAACATTCTCCAGCATATATCTTATGTTAAGCCACAGTAAAAGTCTTAACAAATTCAAAAATTAAAAATCAAAAAATGTTTTTCCAACAATAGTGGTATAGAACTAGAAATCAATAGGAGCAGGAACTTTGGAAACTGTACAAATACATGGAAATTAGACAACATACACCTGAACAACCAGTGGTTCTGTGAAAAAAAGATTCAAAAAGAAAATTTTAATATTTCTTGAGAAAATGGAAACGGGAACACAATACACAAAACCTATGGTATACAGCAAAAGCATTTCTAAGAGGGAAGCATAGAGCAATAAAGGCTTACATTTAAAAAGTAGAAAGATTTTAGATAACCTCATGTTGCACCTTAAGGAACTAGAAAAACAACATCAAGCCAAAACTAGTAGAAGAGAAGCAACGATAAATGTAAAAACAGAAATAAATGAAATAGAACCTTAAAAAACAACACGAAAGAATAACAAAAGAAGAGTTGACTTTTTCAAAAGATAAAAAACCTGGCCAGGCACAGTGGCTCACAACTGTAATCCCAGGACTTTGGGAGGCCAAGGAGGGTGGATCACTTATTAGGAGTTTGAGACCAGCCTGACCAATATGGTGAAATCCCATCTCTACTAAAAATACAAAAATTAGCTGAGTGTGGTGGCAGGGCCCTGTAATCCCAGCTACTAGGGAGGCTGAATCAGGAGAATCACTTGAGCCTGGGAGGCAGAGGTTGCAGTGAGCCAAGATTGTGCCACTGCACTCCAGCCTGGGCAACGGAGCTAGACTCTGTCTCAAAATCAAAACAAAACAAAACAAAACCTGACAAACTTTTAACTAGACAAATTAAGAAAAAAGAGAAGAGTCAAAAAAATGAAATCAGAGATGTAAAAGGAGACATTACAAATAATATAATATAAATACAAAGGATCATAAGAGACCATTATGAACAACTATATGAAAGCAAATTGTAAAACTTAGAAGAAATAGATAAATGCCTGGACTCATACAACCACAAGATTGAATCATGAAGAAACAGAAAATTCGAACAGGCCAATAATGAGTAACAAGATTGAAACAATAGTTTAAAGTCTCCCATTAAAGAAAGCACAGGAGCTGACGACCTTGATGCTGAATTCTACCAAATATTTTACAAATAACTAATGCCTATTCTTCTCAAACTATCCCCCAAAAAGTGGATAAGGGTAAATTTGTCCAGACTTATTATTTAAGACTAATATTCATTAACCTGATATAAAACTAGATGATATGTCAAAACAAAAAAGAAAACTACAGGACAGAAGTGGTGGCTCATGCCTGTAATCCTAGCACTTTGGGAGGCCAAGGAGGGTGGATCACTTGAGCCCAGGAGTTCAAGACCAGCCTGTCAACCTGATGAAACCTTGTCTCTAAAAAAAAGTACAAATATTAGCGAAACATGATGGTGGGCACCTGTAGTCCTAGCTACTCAGGAGGCTGAGGTTGGAGGATCACCCAAGCCCAGGGGGTTGAGGCTGTGGTGAGATGTGATTGTGCCACTGCACTCCAGCCTGGGGACAGAGTGAAACGCTTTCTCAAAAAAATAAAATAAAATAAGAAAAACTACAGGCCCGTATCCCTAATAAAATGCATTCAAAAATCCTCAAGAAAATGCTAGCAAACTAAATTTAACAGAATATTTAAAAGACCAGTCATTAGAATCAAGTGGCATTCATTCCAGGGATGCAAGGATGATTCAAACTATTCAAATCAATAAATGTACTGCATCACATTAATAGAATAAAGGACAAGACCACATAATCATTTCAATAGAAACAGAGAAAACATTTGACAGAATTCAACACCCCACCATGATAAAAGTTATCAACAAATTAGGTATGTAAGGAACATACCTAAACACAATAAAAGCCACATATGAGAAACCCACAGCTAATATAAAACAAAATGGGGAAGAGATGAAAGAATTTTCTCTAAAATCTGGAACTAAGCAAGGATGCCCACTTTCACTACTTCTAGTCAACATTGTACTGGAACTCCTAGCCAGGGCAATTAGGCAAGAGAAAGAAATATAAGGCATACAATTAAAAAGAAGGAAGTCAAATTATCCCTGTTTGCAGATGCCACAACTTTATATACATAAAATACTAATTACTTCATCAAAAAGCCATGAGCACTAATAAACAAATTCAGTAAAATTTCAGGATATAAAATGCATATACAAAAATCAGTAATATTTCCATTCAACATCATCAAAATATCTGAAAAATAAATCAAGAAAACAATTCCATGTATAATAGCTACAAAATATAAGATACTTAAGAATAAATGTAACAAAGGAGGTAAAAACTCTACAAAAAAAATCTATAAAACTCTGATGAAAGAAATTGAAAAGGACAGAAATTATTGGAAAAGTGTTTTGTATTAGTCCATTTTCATCCTGCTAATAAAGACATATCTGAGACTAGACAATTTACAAAAGAAAGAGGTTTATTGGACTCACAGTTCCACGTAGCTGGGGAGACATCACAATCATGCCAGAAGGTGAAAGGCACTTCTTTCATGGCAGTGGCAAGAGAGAAGAGAGCTTGTGCATGGACACTCCTGTTTTTAGACTATCATATCTCATGAGACTCATTCACTAACATGAGAACAGCACAGGAAAGACTTGTCCCCATGATTCAATTATCTCCCACCAGGTCCCTCCCACAACACATGGGAATTATGGGGGCTACAAGATGAGATTTGGGTAGGGACACAGGGCCAAATCATATATTTTATGTTCACAGATTGAAATAATTGACATGGTTAAAATGTCCATACTACCCAAAGCAATCTACAGATTCAATGTAATTTCTATCAAAATACCAATGACACACTTCATAGAAATAGAAAAGATGATTCTAAATTAATGTTGAACCACCAAAGACCCCAAAAGCCAAAGTAATCTTGAGCAAAAAAGGGCAAATCTGTAGAAATCACACTACCTGATTTCAAAAGATACTACAAAACTGTAGTAACCAAAACAGCATGGTACTGGTATAAAAACAGATACATAGATCAGTGGAACAGAATATATAAACCAGAAATAAATCCCTGCCTTTACAGCCAACTGATTTTTAACAAAAGTGCCAAGACTGACACTGGGGACAGAACAGTCTCTTCAATTAATAGTGCTGGGAAAAAATGAATATCCATATGCAGAAGAACAAAACTAGAGTCCTATATCTCACCATATTCAAAATCAAATGAAGATGGGTTAAAGACTTAAATGTAAGACCCAAAATTGTGAAACCACATGAAGAAAATATAGGAGAATGCTTCATGTTGGTTTGGGAAAGGATTTTGGATAAGACCTCAAAATCACTGGTAATAAAAAACAAACTAGACAAATGAAATTTTATCAAACTAAGAAGCTCTGCACAGCAAAGGAAATAAGCTACAGAACGGTAGAAAATATCTGCAAATTATGTATCCAAAGGGATTAATATCCAGAATATATAAGGAACTCAAACAATTCAATGGCAAAAAGTAAGTTATTTAAATTTTAAAGGGCAAAAGACCTGATTAGACAATTCTCAAAAGAAAGCATACAAATGACCAATAGGTAAATATAATATGCTCAACATGACTAATCAGTAGGGAAATGCAAATCAAAACCACAATGAGATATTACTTCACCCCAGTTTGAATTATTCCAAGCTGGTAACTAAACACAAGCAAACGAACAAAAAAACACATTAAAAAACAATAGATTTTATTTTAAAAGTCTCAAGCTAGAAATATACTACATGCCCATTAAAGAGCAGATAGATTTTAAAAAATTATTTTTTTCCAACTCTTATTTTAGGTTCGGCAGCTACATGTGAAGGTTTGTTACATGGGTAAATCGCACGTTGTGGGGGTTTGGTGTACGGAATGTTTTGTCACACAGGTAATTAGCATAGTAGCCATAGGTAGTTTTTAAGTTCTGTTTTAAGTTCTTTGAGAAATCTCCAAACTGTACTTCACAGTTGCTGAACTAATTTACATTCCCACCAGCAGAGTATAAGTATTCTCTTTTCTCTGCAACCTTGCTAGCATCTGTTATTTTTTGACATTTTAATAATAGTCATTCTGAGTGGTGTGAGATGACATCTCATTGTGGTTTTGATTTGCATTTCTCTTATGATTAATGATGTTGAGCATTTTCAAATACGCTTGTTGGCTATGTGTATGTCTTCTTTTGGGAAGTGTCTGTTGATGTTCTTTGCCTGTTTTTTAATGAGATTGTGTTTTTTTGCTTGTTAATTTAAGTTCCTTATCGATGCCGGGTATTAGACCTTTGTCAGATGCATAGTTTGCAAGTATTTTCTTCTATTCTATAAGTTGTCTGTTTACTCTGTTGAAAATTTCTTTTGCTGTGCAGAAGCTCATTAGTTTAATTAAGTTCCATTTAATTTTTGTTTTCATTGCAGTTTCTTTTGAAGTTTTCATCATGAAATCGTTGCTAGGGCCTATGTCCAGAATGAAATTTCATAGGTTTTCTTCTAAGGTTTCTGTAGTTTTAGGTTTTACATATAAGTCTTTAATCCATCTTGAGTTAACTTTTGTATGTGGTGAAAGGAAGAGGTCAGTTTCCAATGTTCTGCATATGGCTGGTCAGTTAGCCCAGCACCATTTATTCAGTAGGGAGTCTTCACCCCATTGCTTCTTACTGTTGACATTGTCAAAAATCAGATGGTTGTAAGGTGTGCAGCTTTATTTCTGGGTTCTCTAACCTATTCATTGATCTACGTGTCTGTTTTTCTGCTAGTACCATGCTGTTTGGTTACTGTAGCCTTGTACTATAGTTTGAAGTCAGATAGTGTGGTGCTTCCAGCTTTGTTCTTTTTTCTTAAGATTGTTTTGGTGATTCAGACTCTTTTTTGATTCCATATGAATTTTAGAATAGTTTTCTCAAATTATGTGAAAAAATGTCATTGGTACTTTGATAGGAATAGCTCTGAATCTCTGAATTGCTTTCAGCAATATGATAATTTTAGCAACATTAATTCTTTCAATCCATGAGCATGAAATAATTTTACATTTGATTGTATCACCTCTGATTTTTTTAGCGTGTTTCATAATTCATGTTGTAGAGATCTTTCACTTTCCTGGTTAGCTATATTCCTAAGTATTTTATTCTTTTTGTGATTATAGTGAATGTGATTGTGTTCTTGATTTAGCTCTCAGTTTGGACTTTATTGGTATATAGAAATGCAACTGATTCTTGTACATTGATTTTATACCTTGAAGCTTCCTCTCTTTTTATTTGAATGCCTTTTATTTCTTTCTCTTTCCTGATTGCTCTGGCTAGGACTTCCAGTATTATGTTGAATAGCAGTGGTGAGAGTGGACATCACTGCCTTGTTCTGGTTTTCAAAGGGAATACTTCAAGCTTTTTTTTATTCAGTATGATGTTGGCAGTGGGTTTGTCATAGATGCCTCTAATTGTTTTGAGGTATGATCCTTTAATGCTTAGTTTCTTGAGGGTTTTTAACCTGAAGAGATGTTGAATTTTATCAAAAGCCTTTTCTGCATCTGTTGAGATAGTCATGTGGTTTTTGTTTTTAGTTCTGCTTATGTGATGAATCATTTACTGATTTGTGTATGTTGAACCAACCTTGTGTCCCAGGGATAAAGCCTACTTGATAATGTTTTTTGATATGCTCCTGGATTTACTTTGCTAATATTTTGTTGAGGATTTTTGCATATATGTTTTTCAGAGAAATTGGCCTGATGTTTTATTTTTTTACTGTGTCTCTACTGGGTTTTGATATCACAATGATTCTTATAGAATTAGTTAGGGAAGAATCACTCCCCCCCCAATTTTTTGGAATAGTTTTCAAAGAATTGGTACCAGCTTTTCCTTATACATCTGTTAGAATTCAGTCGTAGATCTCTCTGCTCCAGGGCTTTTTCTGATTGGCAACCTTTTTATTACTGATTCAACTTTGGAACTCATTATTGATCTGTTCAGGGTTTCAATTTCTTCCTGGTTCAATTTTGGGAATGCATATTTTCAATAATTTATCCATTTTTTTCTAGGTTTTCTAGTTTATGTGCCTACAGGTGGTCATAACAGTCTCTGACTGGTTTTTGTATTTATATGCCCCCTTTGTCATTTCTGATTGTGTTTATGTGGATTTTTTCTCCTTTTTTTCCTGTATTATTCTAGGCTGTGGTCTACCAATTTTATTTATTCCTTCAAATAACCAACTTTTTGTTTTGTTTATCTTCTATATAGCTCTCATGTCTCAGTTTTATTTAGTTCAGCTCTGAATTTGGTTATTTCTTATCTTCTACTAGCTTTGGTTTTTTTTTTTTTTTTTTTTTTTTCCTTATTTTCTAATTCCTTTAGATGTGAGATTTCATTACTGATTTGAGATCTTTCTAACTTTTTGATGTGGGCATTTAGTGCTATAAACTTTCCTCTTAACTGTTTTAGTTCTGTCTCAGAGATTCTGGCCATGTAGTATCTTTGTTTTCATTTGTTAGAACAATTTCTTGATTTCTGACTTCATTGTTTATCCAAAAGTCTTTCAGGACCAGAAATTGTTTAATTGCTATTTAATAACATAGTTTTTGAGCGCTCTTCTTGATCTTGATTTCTAGTTTTGTTGTGCTGTGGTGCAAGATTGTGGTTGGTATGATTTTGGTTTTTATAATGTGTTGAAAATTGCAACATCCCCCAAGATGGCTTAATAGGAACAGCTCCAGTCTGCAGCTCCAAGCGTGACTGACGCAGAAGATGGGTGAATTCTGCATTTATGGGACTATGTGAAAAGATCAAATCTATGTTTGATTTGTGTACCTGAAAGTGACGGGGAGAATGGAACCAAGTGGGAAAACACTCTTCAGGATATTATCCAGGAGAACTTCTCCAACCTAGCAAGGCAGGCCAATATTCAAATTCAGGAAATACAGAGAACACCACAAAGATACTCCTCAAGAAGAGCAACCCCAAGACACATAATTATCAGATTCACCAATGTTGAAATGAAGGAAAATATGTTAAGGGAAGCCAGAGAGAAAGGTAGGGTTACCCACAAAGGGAAGCCCATCAGACTAACAGCAGTTCTCTCGGCAGAAACACTACAAGCCAGAAGAGAGTGGGGGCCAATATTCAACGTTCTTAAAGAAAAGAATTTTAAACCCAGAATTTCATATCCAGCCAAACTAAGCTTCATAAGTGAAGGAGAAATAAAATCCTTTACAGACAAGCAAATGCTGAGAGATATTGTCACCACCAGGCCTGCCTTACGAGGGCTCCTGAAGGAAGCACTAAACAACTGGTACCAGCCACTCCAAAAACATGCCAAATTTCAAAGACCATTGATGCTAGGAAGAAACTGCACCAATTAATGGGCAAAATAACCAGCTAACATCATAATGACAGGATCAAATTCACACTGAATATTAACCTTAAATGTAAATGGGCTAAATGTCCCAATTAAAAGACACAGATGGGCAAATTGAATAAAGAGTCAAGACCCATCAGTTTGCTGTATTCAGTAGAACCATCTCACGTGCAGAGACACATATAGGCTCAAAATAAAGGGATGGAGGAGGATCTACCAAGCAAATGGAAAGGAAAAAAAGCAGAGGTTGCAATCTTAGTCTCTGATAAAACAGACTTTTAAAAAGCAAAGATCAAAAGAGACAAAGGGCGCAGTGGCTCAGGCCTGTAATCCCAGCACTTTGGGAGGCTGAGGCAGGCAGATCACGAGGTCAGGAGATCGAGACCATCCTGGCTAACATGGTGAAACCCTGTATCTACTAAAAATACAAAAAATTAGCTAGGCATAGTGGTGGGCACCTGTAGTCCCAGCTACTCAGGAGGCTGAAGCAGGAGAATGGTGTGAACACAGGAGGTGGAGCTTGCAGTGAGCTGAGATCTCACCACTGCACTCCAGCCGGGGTGACAGAGTGAGACTCCGTCTAAAAAAAAAAAGAAAAGAAAAAAGAAAAAGAAAGAGAGACAAAGAAGGCCTTTACAAGGAATCAATTCAAAAAGAGCTAACTATCCTAAATATATATGCACCCAATACATGAGCACGCAGATTTATAAAGCGAGTCTTTGCAGACCTACAAAGAGACTTAGACTACCGCACAATAATAATGGGAGACTTTAACACTCCACTGTCAAAATCAGACAGATCAACAAGAGAGAAGGTTAACAAGGATATCCAGGACTTGAACTCAGCTCTGCACCAAGCAGACCTATTAGACGTCTACAGAACTCTCTACCCCAAATCAGCAGTGTATACATTCTTCTCAGCACAATATCGCACTTATTCTAAAATTGACCACATAATTGGAAGTAAAACACTCCTCAGCAAATGTAAAAGAACAGAAATCACAACCAACTGTCTCTCAGACCACAGTGCAATCAAGTTAGAACTCAGGATTAAGAAATTCAATCAAAGCCACACAACTACATGGAAACTGAACAACCTGCTCCTGAATGACTACTGGGTAAATAATAAAATGAAGGCAGAAAAAAAGATGTTCTTTGAAACCAATGAGAACCAAGACACAATGTACCAGAATCTCCAGGACACATTTAAAGCAGTGTGTAGAGGGAAATGTATAGCACGGAATGCTCACAAGATAAAGCAGGAAAGATCTAAAATCGACACCCTAACCTCACAATTAAAAGAACTAGAGAAGCAAAAGCAAACACATTCAAAAGCCAGCAGAACACAAGAAATAACTGAAATCAGAGTAGACCTGAATGAGATACAGACACACACACACACACACACACACACACACACACAAACCTTCAAAAAATCAATGAATCCAGGAGTTGGTTTTTTGAAAAGATCAAAAAAATAAATAGACTGCTACAAAGTCAAATAAAGAAGAAAAGAGAGAAGAATCAAATAGAAACCATAAAAAATGATAAAGGGGATATCACCACTGACCCCACAGAAATACAAACTACCATCA
>NW_016804529.1:101083-146923 GCF_001698545.2 Rhinopithecus bieti
AAAAAAAAAAAAAAAAAAAAAAAAAACATCAAAAAGTGGGAAAACGATATGAACAGACACTTCTCAAAAGAAGACATCTATGCAGCCAATAGACACATGAAAAAATGCTCATAATCACTGGTCATCAGAGAAATGCAAGTCAAAATCACAATGAGATACTATCTCACACCAGTTAGAATGGTGATCATTGAAAAGTCAGGAAAAACCAAATGTTGGAGAAGATGTGAAGAAATAGGAACACTTTTGCACTATTGGTTGGAGTGTAAATTAGTTCAACCACTGTGGAAGATGGTGTGGCAATTCCTTAAGGATCTAAAACTAGAAATACCATTTGACACAGTGATCCCATTATTGGGTATATACCCAAAGGATTATAAATCATGCTACTATAAATACACATGCACACATATGTTTATTGTGGCACTATTCACAATAGCAAAGACTTGGAACTAATCCAAATGTCCATCAATGATAGACTGTAATAAGAAAATGTGGCACATATACACCACAGAATACTATGCAGTCATAAAAAAGGATGCGTTCATGCCTTTGCAAGGACATGGATGAAGCTGGAAACCATCATTCTGAGCAAACTACCACAAGGACAGAAAACCAAACACTACATATTCTCACTCATAGGTGGAAATTGAACAATGAGAACACTTGGACACAGGGCAGGGAACGTCACCCACCAGGGCCTGTCAGGGGCTGGAGGGCTGGGTGAGGGATAGCATTAGGAGAAATACCTAATGTAAATGATGAGTTGATGGGCACAGCAAACCAACATGGTACATGTATACCTATGGAACAAACCTGCACATTGTGCACATGTACCCTAGAACTTAAAGTATAATTTTAAAAAATTACTTTATGGCTCAGCATGTGGCCAATCTTAGAGTATGCAACATGTGCAGAAGGGAAGAATGTATATTCTTTTGGTTTTGGGTGGAGTGTTCTGTCAATGTTTATTAGGTCCTTTTGGTCAAGTGTCAAGTTTAATTTCCAAATACCTTTTTCAGTGTTCTGCCTTGATGATCTATCTAATGCTGTCAGTTGGGTGTTGAAGTCTACCACCATTATTCTGTGATAACCAAAGCTTCTTTGTAGGTCTCTAAGTGCTTGTTTTATGAACCTGTGTGCTCCTGTGTTGGGTGCATATACATTGAGGATAGCTAAGCCTTATTAAATTCAACCCTCTATCATTAAATAGTTTTTCTTTGTCCTTTTTGATAGTTGTTGGTTTAAAGTTTATTTTGTCTGAAATAAAAATAGCAACTGCTGCTCTTTTTTCTTTCCTGTATGCTTGACAGATTTTTACCATCCCTTTAGTTTTGGCCTATGGATGTCCTTGCATGTGAGATGGGTCTCTTGAAGACAACAGGTAGGTCTTGTTTCTTTTTTCTTTTCTTTTCTTTTTTTTTTTTTTTTCTTTTTTGAGAAGGAGTCTCCTGTCGTCCAGGCTGGAGTGCGTTGGCGCGATCTCGGCTCACTGCAAGCTCTGCCTCCCGGGTTCACGCCATTCTCCTGCCTCAGCCTCCTGAGTAGCTGGGACTACAGGCGCCCGCCACTACGCCCGGCTAGGTTTTTTGTTTTTTGTTTGTTTGTTTGTTTGTTTGTTTGTTTGTTTTGTATTTTTAGTAGAGGCGGGGTTTCACCGTGTTAGCCAGGTCTGGATCTCCTGACCTCGTGATCCGCCCGTCTCGGCCTTCCAAAGTGCTGGGATTACAGGCGTGAGCCACGGCGCCCGGGCTATTTATTTATTTATTTATTTTTTGAGACAGGGTCTTGCTCTGTCACTTAGGCTGAAGTGCAGTGGCATGATCACAACTTACTGCAGCCACTACCTCCCCAAGCTCAGGTGATCCTCCTACCTCAGCCTCCTAAGTAGCTGGGACTACAGGCATGTGCCACCATTCTTAGCTAATTTTCTTGTATTTTGTGTGTGTGTGTGTAGAGATAGGGTTTTGCCATTTTGCCTAGGTTGGTCTCAAGCTCATAGGATCAAGCAATCTGCCTGCCTCAGCCTCAAAGTGTTAGGGTTACAGGCATGAGGCCAGATCTTGTTTCTTTATCCAGCTTGCCACTCTGTGCCCTGCAAGCGGGGTGTTTAGCTCATTTACCTTCAACGTAAATATTGATAAGTGAGAAGTTGATTTTGTCATCATTGTTAGCTGGTTGCTATGTAGACTTGACTGTGCAGTTCCTTTATAGTGTCTCTGGTGTGTTTACTTAAGTGCATTTATGTGGTGGCTGGTAAGGGTCTTTTTATTTCCATGTTTAGCACTCCCTTAATGATTTCTTGTAAGGCAGGTCTGATGGTAATAAATTTCCTTAGCATTTGCTTGGCTGAAAAGAATTTTATTTCTCTTTCACATATAAATCTTATTTGGGCTGGATATTAAATTTTGGATCAGAATTTCTTTTCTTTAAGGATGCTGAATATAGGCCTTCAATGTCTTCTGGCTTCTAAGGTTTCTGCTGAAAGATATGCTGTTAGCTTGATTGGGGTCCCTTTGTAGGTGACCTGCTCCTCATCTCTGGTTGCCTTTAGTATTTTTTTCTTTCACATTGACCTTGGATAATCTGATTATTATGTGTAATTGGGGATGGTTGTATAGTATAGTATCTCTAAGGAGTTCTCTGAATTTCTTGAATTTGAATGTTGACCTCTACAGTGAAGTTGAGAAAATTGTCATGGACAGTATCCTCAAATATGTTTTCAATTGTTGGCACACACTCTCTCTGTCTTTCAGGGACATCAGTGAGTATATGTTTGGTCTCTTTACATAATGTCATATTTCTCAGAAATTTTGTTCATCCTTCTGTATTATTTTTTCTTTATTTGTGTGACTGAGTTAATTAGAAGAACTGGTCTTTAAGCTGAGATTCTTCCCTCAGTGTGGTCCCTTCTGCCTTTAGTACTTCCAATTGTATTATAAAATTATTTAGTGAAATTTTAGCTCTGTCAAATCAGTTTAGTTCTTTCTTAAAGTGGCTATTTTGTCTTTCAGTTATTGTATTATTTTACCAGATTCCTTAAATTCTTTAGATTCCATTTCAACTTTCTCCTGAATCTCATGATTTTCATTGCCACCCAGATTCTAAAATCTATGTTTATTATCTCAGCCATTTCAGTCTGGTTAGGAATGATTGTTGGGGAGCTAGTGTGTTCATCTAGAAGTAAGAAGACTCTGACTTTTAGAGTTGTCTGAGTTCTTCCACTGGTTCTTTCTCATCTATGTGGGCTGATGTTCCTTTAACCTTTACAGTTGCTGTCCTTTTCATGGGGCTTTAGGCTTTTATATTCTTTGATGCCCTTGAGGGTTTGACTATAGTATAAGTTTGGTTCAGTGAGCTAGCTTTATTTCTTGACAATTTCAGAGGACTGTGGCTCAGCTCAGCACTCCTGGGCTATCTGCTCTAAGCCTGAGGGCCTGGGACCAGGCCCAGAACCTTGTTCTTTGGCCCCTTGAGACTGAGCACCTGCTTCACTGGAGGGTCCAAGGTGTTCCCAGTCCACTAGCAACAACACTCCTATGGCGGAACGGAGGCAGGGGGTCCCAGCAAAAGCATTTCATAAGAGCAGTGGCAGTGGCGATCTGCTCTCACATGCATGTACTGGCAGCAGTGGGGCAGTGGCATGTTGGGGTCCACACTCACGCACATGCTGGTGGTGGTGAAGCAGCAGGGTGGCAAGGTCCATGCACATGTACACCAGGGATGGTAGTGTGGCAGGGTACATGCATGCATGTGGGCTAGTGGGGACAGGGCAGCGGTGATGAGATCTCCACGCATGTGTGCACAAAAGTGGTAGCAAGGCAGTGATGTCTATATGTGCATGCCAGCAAAGCAGTTGCGGGTGCTGAAAGCAGGTGCATGCTGATGAGAGGCCAGTGGCAGAAGCTCTCTGGTGGTCTGGCAGAGTCAGCCAGTGAAAGACCTATGGCAGTGGTCTCTGAGAACTGCCTCAGTTGAGCATCTGAGGCTGTGCTGCAAGCAGGTACAGACAGGCAGGGATACTGGGAGAGGCCAGCAGACATGGGGGTTTGGGGGTACTTAGATCAGTCTAGCCCCATCCAAATAGCATGGTAGCCCTGTTCTGTCCAGGTCTAATAGTCAACAAAGGGATCAAAACCACTTAGAGGAGTATGGCAAACCTTGGGGAATGGACATCCCTAACCATGCTCCACTGTAGCTGTTCTCACACCAAACCCTCTGGGTTCCATAGAAGCTGGAGTCCTGTCCCTGCCAACTCTGCAAGTAGCTCTCCCTGCCAACTCAAATGTCTGTGTGGGTCGTGGGGGTCTCCTGCAGTTAGGAATCCAGAGGTTCATGGTTTGAGTGGACCACTTCATGCCTATTTAACTAAACCCTTCCCTAGAAGCCACTGAGGACCAGGAACAAGTCCTAGTGTTTGGCAACCCTGTGTAGGGTTCGCAGCTTCTTCCCCGCTTCAGCCCAGGGTCTGCATTCTCCCTCTATCCACTCTCAATGCCTTCTTTCCAATGATCTTCTCAGAATATACTGCTCTTCTTGATGATCTTGTCTCTTGGTGGGAAAAACTCTTCCTGGCTGCATCTAGTCATCCATCTTGTCTTTGTCTCTTCTCTCAAAAATAAATTTAATTTTATATACTTTTGGCTTTATTTCCCAGTTTCCTGGGTGTCCTAGCATCCTCTCTATTGATCTGTCAGTATCTGTAGGTCACAAGGTGACTAAGGATGCAGCAGAGTCACCTAGGGCCTCCTGGAGCCAAGGAAATGAGCAATGGAAGCAGGACCCAAACTGGGTGAGTGGGCACAAGGAGACAAAGGCCCTGCCAGATCTGGGAAGGCACCTCCTCCTCCAAAAAAAGTTATATCCATACATGGAATTCTATGCAGCAATAAAAAGGAATGGTTATTAATACACTGAGCAGCATGGATTACTTACAACCATATACTAAATTGAAGAAAAAAAGCCAATACCAAGTAGGTATGTTTATTTCTATCTTAATAAAATCATAGAAAATACAAGTTTAAGCTTAAGTGACATAAAGTGTATCAGTAGTTGCAAGAATGCCAGGTTGGTGGTGTGCTTGACTACAAACATGTATGAGGGGTTATGACATTTAATACCTTAATTGTGATTTTGTTTACATAGGCTTATGTAATTATCAAAATAAATGGAACTGTATACTTAAAGACTCAAATTTTAGTATAAATTATACATCAATAAAATGTATTTAAAAATTGTTGAAAGAAATAAAAAAAATGAAAACAATATAAAAGAATCATGGACAGATTGAGGAAGCAAACATTGCAACTTCAGGAGAGTGGACACAATCTCGTTTGTTTTATCTGCCACCAGTTTAGAAGCTATATGTGCCTGTCTCAACTCAGTACCCAAAAAATATTAGTTGAATTAGTGAATGAAACCTAAAGAGACTAAAGTTTAGCCAAGGCTATCTCCGATAGCACAAGTGCTTTAGGAAATTTGTCTTGCATATACAGCACAACAGTTGCCTTGATCCCACTCCAACCCTGAGGACCAACTCTCTTGTTCCTCTTTCTTAAGTATTCTGTGACATAACTGCAGACCACTAATCATCACACGTAACTTGCACTCTCTGTCTCTCTCTTTGCATTTGTAATTCTCTGTGTTTAGAAAATAAGTGTATCCAGGCACAAGGCTTCACTTTTCCTTAAATGTTTAAGGACAAAATGAGGGAGCTAAAGGAGAGTGGAACTTATCTGCTAGGTGTGAAGCATTTAAGCAAAAAGAGAAGCATAAGTATTTCAAATGCTACAACAACATTGGGAAGGAATATAATGAGAAAAATCGCCAAGATGACAGTTAATCCAACTTAGATATGGTGTTTTGTTTTGTGTCTCACTGAGCACATCATATGCAGGAAAGGCACATTTATCATGATCCTTGCCTCCAAAAAGCTTAAAAATGTGAAGTGAAAGACCCAAGTAGCTACAACACAGGGTAGCAAGTATTGCATGCACATAACAGTTGAGGGGCTCTCTGGGTTCATTATGGGTCAAGGAAAATCTCTGGAGGGAATGACATTAGAAATGGGCTTTGAAGGTTGAGTGCTATTTAAAACAGTGGAGATTCCAAGAAAACCATTCTAAATTATAGTTTGATTTATATTAACAAATGTTTTTCAGGCAGAAAGAGAAACCATTTAAATGGAGAGTCGACGGGATGGCATCACTATGTTGTACTAGGCTCCTGGGTTGCTGGGTTCTTATTACAATGGGGGAGTCGGGGGAAGAGTCTCACAGGATGTCTTGATATGAGCTGTGAAGGAACAGGAATGGGAGAAACCCTGAATAAGTTGGAGGTGGTGACTGAGGATAAGGTGGAGTAGTCAATAGAGAAAAGCTAAAAGAGTTAAAAATAGAATGTGAAATAAGAAACTGGGAGGAGAGGAGGAAATACAAAAAACTCACCAGTGCTTCTTAAACCATAACACAAGGACTATTAGAATCACCAAGGGCACCAGCACTATCAAGGCAATCCAATTCATGGAAAAGTGGTGTCCTGCACATATTGGAAAGATACATGGATGCCATTTTAAACTCACTGCTGATTCTACTCCATCTATTGATTTCCTTACTTAACATGTGCATTGGATGAGTTGCATCAGTTATCTTACTTCAGTCACTCTATTCCCAAACTTACTCAAGGGAGGATTCCTCATTTCCCCTTAAATCTCTAGTATCCATGTATCCCTCAGGTCTTACTCCACTGTTCTTTAAATTACCCTCTACATTTCTTCCTACAATCCCTCATCTAGGTCTGCTATCCTCAAAATTTCCTCTCCCCTACCCTCTAGGCTCAAGAATCACCTACCTACACTTCCAATCTCCAATCTTACCCCAGTAGAGGATGATGTCCTGGCCTCCTAGACTGCTGTGTCTCACTCGACAAGATAGGCCAGCAGTCTCCTCAGATGCCACCTCCAAGATCACCTGAAGATACCATGTCCCATCAGCATTAGGAAGAATATCACTGTGTTTAGTGCCCAGTTGCTCCTGTTCATTCCACATCCATGTCACCCAAACAGGCTTTGGGTAGAAGCCGGAGGCATGACAAACCAGCAACAGACGGTCAGACCCAAGGCTGCGGTGACTGGACAGCCAGGCCTCTGGCCTCACTGCAGAGAGCAAAAAAAGTATTCTGATGAAGAAACTTACACACAGCTTACATCCACATGCTGATGTAATTCACATGAATATGCACAATTATCTTTTTCTTGCCTTTAAGAAATGATTACCCAGCAACCCCTCTGCTTCTTGTCCTCTTTCTTGTCCGGAGTTTGAAGGGTGAGAACAGAAGGGGCAGGACTTGAATAGAAAAATCTTAGAGGAAGGGGCTGAAACTACTGACCTTGCCTGTGCAGATACATCTTCCCTGCATCCAGGAGACCCAACAAAAATCGGGGGCAAGTGCTTCTTATGAGATTATACACTGTTTCTGTGACGCCTTCATAATGATGATTGAGTAGATGACAGACACCTGGGGCCAAACTCCCACCGTCTGGAGATGGCACCCATGTTGTATTTTGGAAACTCAATAAATCTAATCCGTTGAAAGCTACCCGAAAGAAGTCTTTTGGGCTCTTTCCAGAATGCAGTTCACAGCCTGCTTTCACCTGTACTTCAAAGGGATCTGGAGGAAGAGAAGAATGAGAAAAAGACTTCAAACAAAAAAGTGAAAACAACAGTATAAAAACCTAGGGCTGTATCAGGAAGTGAAGCAAAAAAGCTTTATGTGGATATGAGAGTAAGCCAAAGACATATTTAATCAGAAACAAGAGAGAAAAATTGCTGGGGATAGGGAAGGGGGACAATAGGAGATAAATGCCTTGAATTAACAAGAAAAAGTGGCCGAGGAAGATGTAGAAAAATGATAGGTGAGCCACATAATATAGGATAGAGGGTGAAGTGGGAGCCTGTGTGAGGGAGGTGGGAGGATAGCATTCCATGATGCATGAAATTGGTCATAATGGTCATTGAACTGTGGACATAGATCTTTGAAGAAATTGAATGGGAGAATAGATTTTATTTTAAAAGTCAAGCACAGAGTGGGACAGCTGTGTGCCTCTGGATTGTAGGATACAGAGGGAGACCACAGGGGGAAGATAACAAAGTACAAGAAAAAAAATTCCAAAAATAGCAAGAGCCTAGGAAATTTGAGGGAGTCAACATCAGAAATATCCCTTAAAAGGTTCATGTATGCAGAATTTTATGGTAGGAATGGATAATGGGAAATGACCCAGAAATTAGTGGAGAATATTTCCCATAAATAGAACATTCTAAAGAACTCCCATAATTTAGTTGATTGAACTTACATTTTGAGTAATCTTGACTGGCATGGTCTTGAATCTCCCGAGTTAATCCAAATGAGTAGACACGAAATAACAACTCTAGGTCTGACAACTCTTCGTTGCTGAAGTTGCTCTTGGACCAGGTGTGCAGGAAAATTATTCTGCCTGATTCACTGTCCCAGCCATGAGTCTGCAACTCATCCAACCATCCTGAACCCTGACCTTGTGCCCAGGATTGGTTGGCAAATGATAAGATCTGGATAGTATAGAATGAGACGTGTTCCTGGGCTGCTTTTGGTGGAAGGAGGGCAAGTAGTGTAAGGAAAAAAAAAGAGAGAGGCAAGGAAAATGGATACGAAATGCCAGGTAAACCAGTTACCACAGAGAAACGTTAATGACTCCTTTAGCTATAACATTTTCCTTACACAGAGCCCCATGCTCTGCCACCATCCTCCGAAAGAGTAAACTAGACCTGGAGACACGTATGCTCAGATGGCAAGCATTCTGACATCTTCATTGATCCATGTTGGGAAAGCCCACCACACTCTACCCAGATACATGTAACCTTGCAGCTGACAGAGATGTTCATACTACCTGCATTGTCACCACCTGGGAGAACAGCTAGCAGCGGAAACTGCAGAAACAGCATGTCCTTTGCAGATGTTTCTTTCTCTCAGAAAAGTTGTTGCTGTTCTTAGCAAACTTATTCCTCTGTATCTATATTCTGACTTCCTTCTACCAACAGACAATCTTCCCCACCAGCCACTGATAGCAACTAAGAAGATCTGCTTCACTCAACCTTCGGCCTCCTACTCAATCTCTCATTTCCCCACCTACTCTGAACTAAAGTTATTCCCTTCTCTCAGGATTTTACCTGCTCTCCCACTAAGCTCCAACATATCTACTTCCCTTCCTCAACTGCCTTAGACAAAGTGGTGTGTGGCATTGAAAGGTTGCTTCATCCCTCTAGACCTTGCATGTTATTTGTAACATAAAAAGGAGAAACCACATCATTTTCCTGGGCCCTACTTGTTTAAATGGAAAATGGAGAGGAAATGGAAAGTGAACCAGTTACCACAGAAAAATGTTAATGACTACTTTAGCACTACTATAACATTTTCCTTACACAGAGCCCATGCTCTGCCACCATCCTCCAAAAGAGTAAACTGGACCTGGAGACAGGTACGCTCAGATGGCAAGCATTCTGGCATCTCCATTGATCCATCTTGGGAAAGCCCACCACACTCTACCCAGGTACATGTAACCTTGCGGCTAACAGTGATGTTCTTACCGTCTGCATTGTCACCACCAGGGAGGAGAACAGCTAGCAACAGAAACTGCAGAAACAGCATGTCGTTTGCAGATGTTTCTTTCTCTCAGAAAAGTTGTTTGCTGATCTCTGTTCTTAGCAAACTTATCCCTCTGTATCTATATTCTGACTTCCTTATACCAACCATCTTCCCCATCAGCCACTGACAGCAACTAAGAAGATCTGCTTCCCTCAACCTTGGGCCTCCTACTCAATCTCTCATTTCCCCACCTGCCCTGATCTAAAGTTACTCTCTTCTCTCAGGATTCCAGCTGCTCTCCCACTAAACTCCAACCATATCTACTTCCCTTCCTCAACTGCCTTAGACAAAGTGGTGTGCGGCATTGAAAAGTCACTTCGTCCTTCTGGATTTTGCATGTCATTTGTAAGATAAAAAGGAGAAACCACATCATTTTTTCTGGTTCCTGCTTGTTTTAATAGATCACAATTCTTCCAGTTTCTCCACTTAACTTTGCCTCCACTCTCCATAGTGCCCCATCTTCTCATCACTCCACTCTTTCTTTCCCTGTTTTGAATGTCCTCAAAGTTTTCTCTTTCCAGTTTCACCCCTTTCATCCATCTTTCTTATTTCCTCATTATCACTGATTCTTTTATAAATTGGAGACTTTGTTTTTTACATCTTCCAGGATTTCCCTGCACAATTGTATAAACTACAGTCTACTCTACATTATCCTTAGAGATTAAATTGCAGCCATTCAGAATGAATAGGACCATAACAAATATAAACAAGCCCTTCTACTGCATTTAATCTGTATAGTCATTCACTAAAAAATTACACAGTACACCGTTGGTACCAGTGTCTTACTAGGCATGTAAACACACAGAGATTAACAATGTAATCTCTTCTATCAAAGAGTTTTAAACTGGAGAAGATGTTTAAACAAAAAATTAAAATGCATTGTGATTTTAATTTCAATGTATAGAATCCCAATACAAATCTACTTAGAACTATATTCTCTAGAGAAGCTTTTTGACTGGCTAACCCCCTGGGAAGTCCATAATTTGAAGTCCTGGAAGAACGGCATGCATTTCAGCTAAGGACTGAAAATTCTGTTCAGTGTGGAATTGTATAGGATTGTGATAGTCAGAACATGCAGCTTTTCAGGAGAACTCATACATGGGGAGACCATAAAAATCCAAATTTAAGTTGTTTTGAGATCTGATCAAAATAAATTGTATAAAAAGGGCAGCATTTGTCAATGTTTGATTTAAGTAGTTTATATGAAGTATTCAGTGACTTATCAGTGACCCTAGCTGGTTAATATATGTAAATACATGAACACAAAGTCTTTTTGAGATCCAAGAAATATATTTATTTTATAGTGTTTCTTAAATCATAATAATTATTCACTGAATACATTGGAGCAGTCACTTCAAATCTGGGCATGAATTTGTGCTGGGCACAGTGACTCATGCCTATAATCCCAGCACTTTGGGAGGCCAAGGTGGGAAGATCACTTGAGCCCAGGAGTTTGAGACCAACGTGGGCAACAAAGTTAGCCAAATGTGGTGGCACATGCCTGTAGTCCCAGCTACATGGGAAGCAGAGGCAGGAGGATCTTTTGAGCCCTGAAAGTCAAGAAAGAAAAATCCCATTTGTAACATTGTTTCTGTTTTAAATTTATTTTTATTCTACATATTTACTGTGTACAACATGGTACTTTGATATATACACTATTTCTTACTTAAGTTTGTCAGTGTGTAACAGTGAGGCTGGAAGTCATTCTCAATAAGCTCTTCCTCTGATGGCCACAGATATGTGGCAATTTCTATGAGCTACAATATCTGAGAGCAATACCCAGTTCAAGCCCTACCCAAATTATTCATAAGCACCAAGTGTTATCTTTGTCCATCTTGTGCTGTTAATGGCAAATGCTTGGTTTGTGGTTTTAGAAAACAATAGCAGATACCACACTATGTGTTTATTCACATTTTTTTCCATGGTCCTACAGGAAAGAGGCAACCCTCCTATTTCCTAATAGTTGGGTTGAGGTCTTGGACTGACTTCTGGGCAATGGAATGTGTGGTGCTGGAAGCATTAGCCAGCTCCAGTCCTGACCACTGAAAATATCACATCTGATCATCTTACCCTGCAGTACCAGCTTGGCGGTCAAATTTCTAAATGGCAAGGCTATGAGACGGAGAAAAGCAGCCTGATCTACATGCAGTTTAACTACATTAGAAATAAATTACATTGTGTTAAGCCTCCAATTTCTAACATTTATTTATAACTGCAACATAACCTAGCTATACTGGATAATATTATAAAACCCAGTAAATATCATCCTTTTTGCCCTCTTGAATTCAGAAGCAAACAAGTTGAAAATAACATGAGATAGATGGATCTAATGGTCAATCTTGACTTCTGATAGTGCCATTAGATAATTTGCTTTAAGCGTGTAATCCAATTGATCTAGCTCATACTGGACCCTAAATGGAGTGGCCTCCTCATTGCTATGGACTGAAAGTTTGTGCACCCTCCCAAGGGAAAAAAAATCAGATGTTGAAGCCCTAACTCTCACCGTGATTATATTTGGAAATGGGGCCTTTACGAAGTAATGTCAATCTCATGTCTAAAGGATAAGGCCTTAATCCAGTAGGCTTAGTGTCCTTATAAGAAAAGACACTGGAGTGCCCTTCCACTTTCCTTCTGTGTGTGTGTGTGTGTGTGTGTGTGTGTGTGTGTGTGTACACCTACCATGGAAAAGCCGTATGAGCTCATAGTGAGAAGGCAATTGTCTGTATAAACCAGGAAGAGAGCCTTCACTAGAAACTGATGGATATCTTCCAGATGGAGATTTTGAGCTTCTAGCTTCTAGAGATGTGAGAAAATAACTTTCTGGTGTTTAAGCCACCCAGCTGATTGCCTTGGGTTAGGGCAGCCCAAGAAGACTAATACACTCACTTAGTTCAGGCAATGCTGATAAACCCTAAGCTCCTCACCTGAGCAGCTGTTCCCATGAGAGCTAGGGCCTGGAGGAGGAGAGTGAGACTGAGCCTTTGGGGAGCAACTTGCCCACAGAGGTAAAGGGCAAGAGGAGGTGCTGATGCATACTTGCCCAGTTTCCCTCCTGAATTGATCAGTGAGATAAATCAGTCTGTTTTCAGAGGAAAGATTAAGGGGTGAGGAAAAAAAACAGAAAGTATTTAGGGGAAATTTCCCCTCAGGGTACCTAGAAGAGTAAGTAACACCCTCACCCCTTCATGGCAATACCCATTCAAATAGACACCTAGAAATGTGAGTTCTCCGGAAACTTCCCTCTCCTTTGCTTCACACAGTCACCATGTCATTTCTCTCCCTCCATCTGGTTTTTCCTCTCTGACCTGACTGTTATGTAGTCCTGCTTCCATCATGTGGGACAGAGATCACAGCCATAGACCCTGCCTATGTGTCACAGTCCATATCCCTCCATGTCCATGCAGCGCTCTGCCCCAGAGCTGCTACGGGAAATGTGATCCTGAGAACATCTACCAGCCTAAAATATTCCAATTGCTTTCATGAAACATAATCCAGACTCCTAGGCATGACAATTTTATACACAAGGGTTTACGTATATCAATCCCTAAAAAGGAAGGGTGGAGGTAGTGTAAGAAGGGAAACTGGCAGACTCTTCATACTGGTGAATACTTGTAAATATAGATGCAAGAATCTGAAATTGATATAAAATGCAATGGAGAGAGGAGTAAGTGGTTATTAAGCTCTCTGAACACACAAAACCCTAAAAGAATAACCTGAAGTGGGTGGGACGCCCTATGATTAGAACCCCGCCTGAGCAGAGGGGCTGGGCTGGGCTCTCCCGAGGGAGCCCTGTGCTCCTCCCGTCCTTCCCCAACTTCCCTTTTCTTGTCCTTTCGCTTAGACCACAGATGTTGTTGTGTTTGCCTTTGCCTGGGCTCTTCCTGCCTGTCACTTCCCTAAGACCACTCTAGTGGGTGACTTTTGCACCCCGAGAGAGAGAGACAGAGAGAGAGAGAGGTTTCCTCAGAACTCTGGTGTCATTTTCCCACCCCACACAGTTCTGTCATCCCCTTCCTCTCCAGCAGAAACTTTGCCCTCTGCCTGCTTCCCCATTACAGAAACCCCACAAGCCTCCCACAACCACATGACTCTTACAAGTTCTTTCATTTCCTCCTCAGCTCTTATTGAAGTGATTCACTCCTTCATTCTGGCCTCCAAGCATAGTTCCTGTGGCTTGCCTAAATCCTCCACCCTCTCCCCACTACAACAGCAAAAAAAAAGGTCCTAGTCTGAGAGCTACGAAAACTCCTAGATGGACCACTTACTAGAAGCACTAATCCCCCACTGTAAAATGACAAAATTGGAAGAACTTAATATTTTCTAATTCCATTTCAACTTTAATATTTTTTGACTTGTCCTGTGCTTCTGTTCATTTCTGTTTACATAGAATTTTCTTTCTCTTCTGGACTTCTTTGTCCTAATGTCTAACTTTTCTATGATCTCATATTGCTTTCTACTTATCCTTTGTTTGAATACCCTGGGTATCCTCTCTATCTTATCACCAATTCTACCTAAACTCCCTACCCATTCATTCTAAGCACCACCCTGGCTAAATTTTGAAGCCTAAAGTATTGCCTTTCACTTGGTCCTTAGGTTTCTGTGTGTGTGGTGGCTCATGCCTGTAATCCCAGCACTTTCAGAGGCTGAGGCAGGTGGATCATGAGGTCAGGAGTTTGAGACTAGCCTGACCAACATGGTGAAACCCCGTCTCTACTAAAAATACAAAAATTAGCCAGGTGTGGTGGTGTGTGACTGTAATCCCAGTTACTCAGGAGGCTGAGGCAGGAGAATCGCTTGAACCCGAGAGGTGGAGGTTGCAGTGAGCCGAGATCGCACCACTGCACTCCAGCCAAAAAAAAAAAAACAAGAAACAAACTACAAAACACATAGATATACTGGGTAAGCTGTAATTTTAAAAACTATTTATACATGCATGCATTGAACTCACAAGATAAGAAAGTCTGCAAAAAATTAAAAAATTAAAAATTAAAAACTAAATAAAGAAATAGAAGCTAACACTTGAGCTTCCCAAGGCATTGCCAAGAGTGGGTTCCTGAGAGCTTTGCCCACAGAATCCACATAGGTCATGAGATCATGTTGAGACCACCAATTAAAAGTGCAAGAAATCTTCTACTGTATCCTCAATAAAATTGGTAAGGAAAAAAAAAAGTTCAACTGAACCAAAAGACAAGAAGGAACCTTGGGGTGACCTTAGGCTCTGGCTAGATTTTTGTTGTTGTTGTTCTTACAAAAATTTTTAATCACAGGTTTGCTCTCACAGGAGTTTAGAGATTAAAAGTATTCTATTTGTCTTAAAATGTCTGATTGAAGAAATTAACAATACAAAATAGTTCCAAGCTTGTAGTAATAGTATATCACTCAGAAGGAAGCACAAAATTTATTTGTAGTAATATATCATTTCAAAGCAAACACAAAAATATTCAACACAATCAACACAGTCTTCTTCATTTTTCTGATATAGGCAGTCTTTGTTTTGCCCTGTTTCAAAATGCACAAATTTCAGTCAGCAAGGTTTTACTTAAATAACACAAATTCCCCCAACAACAAATTTGAAATGTGTGCCACAAATTTCAGTTGCCACAGTATATTTACTCTTAGTAACTGCACGAAGCATAAACTACCACTAGGACTTCAGTACATGAGTTGCCATAGAAGTAACAAATCCACATCATAATCAGTGACCAATTGTTTTACATATGTCAAAGTTTGTCAGTTTGACTATTATTCTGTTCTGTGCAAAAACAGCAAAGCGTGTAGGCGTGTAGTCCTGTGGTTTCATTGTGTCTCAGTAATAAACCCATATGACATCTGACATGAGTGAATAATAGAAAGAGGAAATTAGACAACAAAGATGAATGTGTAAGGAAGAAAAGGGACAATGCTAGAAGTGAGATTTGAATTAAATATAAAAGAAGCTATAGAGGAAATAGCTGACCAGGGAACGCTGAGAATGCTACTGTTTGAGAGACTATAGAGGTGAAGCTAGAGGAACTGAGAGAAGGCAAACTTAACCTATGAGGAAAGTGATTGTTGTGAAAAGAATGAAGGTGTCTTAAAAGAAGTGACACTGGCAGAAAACTTCCCATGAAAGGAACTCTCTGAGATATTCCCCAAAAGAGAAAGCGCTAAGTATAAAATATTAGAAGCTGATCCAAACATTAAAAGGAGTATAAAATTCACCAAGGAATAAGAAGATACTCTATAAGTTATAGGAGATGAAGGCAAACATTGTTCAAAACATTCTTGGTAAGTTAATACAAGGGAAAAAAGCACTTTAATTCTGAATGTTTTAATGTTTTAAAGTATAGTGTGCTAAGTAAATTATAGTTGTACTGTTTTCACTTCCCTATATATTTATAACCAATAGTAAATGGGCTTTGAATATTTTGACAAAGATGTTTCAGTGTACCAGGATGATCATAATTCTCTTCCTTGATTATTGAGATCCTTTCACATGGTTTCAGCTTGCATGATCAATTTTACAGTCCTGCATTAATATGCAAAGCAAAGACTGACTTTATATTACAGAAATTGGAGTCAAAGTGTTTAAAACTGCAGGTTTGTTAAGTATCGATGATATCTTTTATGAATACTATCAGTTAATTTTTTCATTTAAAATGTTGTAATCCTTTGAAGTTTGCAAGGAATTATTGGGATTTTAATATCATTCTGCTTATGGTGTTAATTTTACTTAAATATCATGCCAAACTGGTACTAAACACATCAATTTCAAAGTATTTTGGAAGTACTTATACTTTTGGCTTGTTTTCTAGAATCCATCATTTTATTAATACCTTCAAAGTTTCTAAAGTAGTATTGCAGACTACCACTAATTGAATCCCTAGAAATACGATGGTATTTCTAGCTCAACTTCCTCATCATATACTCAACCATGGTTATAATTTTGTATTTATTTCTATTAGCAATGCAATCCAATGTTTTGTCAAGACTGAAAGATAATACTACTCTTGTATGATCTTTTAAACTATTTTAAACTATTTAGAGAGAAACGATTTTAAACTTTTGAACTATTTAGAGATAAACTTTTACTATATCTTTTAGTACAAAAGTTTTAAAAAAGACTGTGAATGAGCCTATCTAGATTCTTCCTCTCTGGGAACGGCATCTCCGAAAGAAAGGCAGCAGCCCAAGTCAGGGGCTTATGGATAAAAGTCCCATCTCCCTGGGACAGAGTACCTGGGGAAGCGGAAGCTGTGGGCACAACTTCAGCAGACTTAAACGTTCCTGCCTGCTGGCTCTTGAGAGAGCACCAGATCTCCCAGCACAGTGCTCAAGCTCTTCTAAGGGGTAGTCTGCCTTCTCAAGTGGTTCCCTGAGCCCCGTGCCTCCTGACTGGGAGACACCTCCCAGCAGGTGTCGACAGATACTTCATACAGGAGAGCTCCTGCTGGCATCTGGCAGGTGCCCCTCTGGGACAAATCTTCCAGAAGAAGGAACAGGCAGCAATATTTGCTGTTCTGCAGCATCCACTGGTGATACACAGGCAAACAGGGTCTGGAGTGGACCTCCAGCAAACTCCAGCAGACCTGCAGCAAAGGGGCCTGACTATTAGGAGGAAAACTAACAAACAGAAAGGAAAAGCATCAACATCAACAAAAGGATGTCCACACAAAACCCCGTCCAAAGGTCACCAACATGAAAGACCAAAGGTAGATAAATCCAGGAAGATGAGGAAAACCAGAGCAAAAGCCTGAAAATTCTGAAAACCAGTATGCCTCTTCTCCTCCAAAGGAACACAGCTCCTCTCCAGCAAGGAAACAAAACTGGATGGAGAATGAGTTTAACAATTTGACAAAAGTAGGCTTCAGAAGGTGGTAATAACAAACTCCTCCAAGCTAAAGAAGCATATTCTAACCCAAAGCAAGGAAGCTAAGAACCTTGAAAAAAGGTTACAGGAATTGCTAACTAAAATAAGCAGTTTAGAGAAGAACATAAATGGCATGTGGAGCTGAAAACACGGCACGAGAACTTCGTGAAGCATACACAAGTATCAATAGCCAAATCGATCAAGTGAAAAAACGGATATCAGAGATTGAAGATCAACTTAACGAAATAAAGCATGAAGACAAGATTAGAGAAAAAAGAATGAAAAGGAATGAACAAAGCCTCCAAGAAATATTGCTCTATGTGAAAAGACCAAACCTACATTTGATTGGTGTATTTGAAATTGACGGGGAAAATGAAACCAAGTTTGAAAACACTCTTCGGGATATTATCCAGGAGAACTTCCCCAACCTAGCAAGACTGGCCAACATTCAAATTCAGGAAATACAGCAAACACCACAAAGATGGTGATCATTAAAAGTCAGGAAACAACAGATGCTGGAGAGGATGTGGAGAAATAGGAATGCTTTTACACTGTTGATGGTAAATTAGTTGATGGTAAATTAGTTCAACCATTGTGGAAGACTGTGTGGCAATTCCTCAAGGATCTAAAACTAGAAATACCATTTGACCCAGTGATCCTATTGTTGGATTTATACCCAAAGGATTGTAAATCATTCTACTATAAAGACACATGCACCTGTATGTTTATTGTGGCACTATTCACAATAGCAAACACTTGGAACCAACCCAAATGCCCATCAATGATAGACTGGATCAAGAAAATGTGGCACATATACACCATCGAATATCATGCAGCCATAAAAAAGGATGAGTTCATGTCCTTTGCAGGGACATGGATGAAGCTGGAAACCATCATTCTCAGCAAATTAACACAGGAACAGAAAACCAAACACACATGTTCTCATTCATAAGTGGGAGTTGAACAATGAGAACACATGAACGCAGGGCAGGGAACATCACACACTGGAGCCTGTCAGGGGATGAGGGGTTACGGGACAGATAGCATTAGGAGAAATACCTAATGTAGATGATGAGTTGGTGGGTGCAGCAAACCACCATGGCATGTGTATATCTATGTAACAAACTTGTACGTTCTGCACATGTATTCCAGAACTTAAAATATAATTTAAAAAAAAGAAAAAAGAAAGCACTTAATGTTTACAGCAGGCTAACAAAGACCATGTGAAAATCTTGGGGCTTTTTGCTTAATTTTTCTTGCCTTTTAACATACTACAAATGTGTCATTTGTTAAGGAGAGAAAAAAAAAGACTGTTAATGGATCAAAGAATGATATTGAATTTTTTCACGTATTTTTAGATGTTGCCAATTATATTTACCATGCATGGTGGCATTGTCATATCCTGAATCTTCANTACTGTTTGAGAGACTATAGAGGTGAAGCTAGAGGAACTGAGAGAAGGCAAACTTAACCTATGAGGAAAGTGATTGTTGTGAAAAGAATGAAGGTGTCTTAAAAGAAGTGACACTGGCAGAAAACTTCCCATGAAAGGAACTCTCTGAGATATTCCCCAAAAGAGAAAGCGCTAAGTATAAAATATTAGAAGCTGATCCAAACATTAAAAGGAGTATAAAAATTCACCAAGGAATAAGAAGATACTCTATAAGTTATAGGAGATGAAGGCAAACATTGTTCAAAACATTCTTGGTAAGTTAATACAAGGGAAAAAAGCACTTTAATTCTGAATGTTTTAATGTTTTAAAGTATAGTGTGCTAAGTAAATTATAGTTGTACTGTTTTTCACTTCCCTATATATTTATAACCAATAGTAAATGGGCTTTGAATATTTTGACAAAGATGTTTCAGTGTACCAGGATGATCATAATTCTCTTCCTTGATTATTGAGATCCTTTCACATGGTTTCAGCTTGCATGATCAATTTTTACAGTCCTGCATTAATATGCAAAGCAAAGACTGACTTTATATTACAGAAATTGGAGTCAAAGTGTTTAAAAACTGCAGGTTTGTTAAGTATCGATGATATCTTTTTATGAATACTATCAGTTAATTTTTTCATTTAAAAATGTTGTAATCCTTTGAAGTTTGCAAGGAATTATTGGGATTTTAATATCATTCTGCTTATGGTGTTAATTTTACTTAAATATCATGCCAAACTGGTACTAAACACATCAATTTCAAAGTATTTTTGGAAGTACTTATACTTTTGGCTTGTTTTCTAGAATCCATCATTTTATTAATACCTTCAAAGTTTCTAAAGTAGTATTGCAGACTACCACTAATTGAATCCCTAGAAATACGATGGTATTTCTAGCTCAACTTCCTCATCATATACTCAACCATGGTTATAATTTTGTATTTATTTCTATTAGCAATGCAATCCAATGTTTTGTCAAGACTGAAAGATAATACTACTCTTGTATGATCTTTTTAAACTATTTTTAAACTATTTAGAGAGAAACGATTTTAAACTTTTTGAACTATTTAGAGATAAACTTTTACTATATCTTTTAGTACAAAAGTTTTAAAAAAGACTGTGAATGAGCCTATCTAGATTCTTCCTCTCTGGGAACGGCATCTCCGAAAGAAAGGCAGCAGCCCAAGTCAGGGGCTTATGGATAAAAGTCCCATCTCCCTGGGACAGAGTACCTGGGGGAAGCGGAAGCTGTGGGCACAACTTCAGCAGACTTAAACGTTCCTGCCTGCTGGCTCTTGAGAGAGCACCAGATCTCCCAGCACAGTGCTCAAGCTCTTCTAAGGGGTAGTCTGCCTTCTCAAGTGGTTCCCTGAGCCCCGTGCCTCCTGACTGGGAGACACCTCCCAGCAGGTGTCGACAGATACTTCATACAGGAGAGCTCCTGCTGGCATCTGGCAGGTGCCCCTCTGGGACAAATCTTCCAGAAGAAGGAACAGGCAGCAATATTTGCTGTTCTGCAGCATCCACTGGTGATACACAGGCAAACAGGGTCTGGAGTGGACCTCCAGCAAACTCCAGCAGACCTGCAGCAAAGGGGCCTGACTATTAGGAGGAAAACTAACAAACAGAAAGGAAAAAGCATCAACATCAACAAAAAGGATGTCCACACAAAAACCCCGTCCAAAGGTCACCAACATGAAAGACCAAAGGTAGATAAATCCAGGAAGATGAGGAAAAACCAGAGCAAAAAGCCTGAAAATTCTGAAAACCAGTATGCCTCTTCTCCTCCAAAGGAACACAGCTCCTCTCCAGCAAGGAAACAAAACTGGATGGAGAATGAGTTTAACAATTTGACAAAAGTAGGCTTCAGAAGGTGGTAATAACAAACTCCTCCAAGCTAAAGAAGCATATTCTAACCCAAAGCAAGGAAGCTAAGAACCTTGAAAAAAGGTTACAGGAATTGCTAACTAAAATAAGCAGTTTAGAGAAGAACATAAATGGCATGTGGAGCTGAAAAACACGGCACGAGAACTTCGTGAAGCATACACAAGTATCAATAGCCAAATCGATCAAGTGAAAAAACGGATATCAGAGATTGAAGATCAACTTAACGAAATAAAGCATGAAGACAAGATTAGAGAAAAAAGAATGAAAAGGAATGAACAAAGCCTCCAAGAAATATTGCTCTATGTGAAAAGACCAAACCTACATTTGATTGGTGTATTTGAAATTGACGGGGAAAATGAAACCAAGTTTGAAAACACTCTTCGGGATATTATCCAGGAGAACTTCCCCAACCTAGCAAGACTGGCCAACATTCAAATTCAGGAAATACAGCAAACACCACAAAGATGGTGATCATTAAAAAGTCAGGAAACAACAGATGCTGGAGAGGATGTGGAGAAATAGGAATGCTTTTACACTGTTGATGGTAAATTAGTTGATGGTAAATTAGTTCAACCATTGTGGAAGACTGTGTGGCAATTCCTCAAGGATCTAAAACTAGAAATACCATTTGACCCAGTGATCCTATTGTTGGATTTATACCCAAAGGATTGTAAATCATTCTACTATAAAGACACATGCACCTGTATGTTTATTGTGGCACTATTCACAATAGCAAACACTTGGAACCAACCCAAATGCCCATCAATGATAGACTGGATCAAGAAAATGTGGCACATATACACCATCGAATATCATGCAGCCATAAAAAAGGATGAGTTCATGTCCTTTGCAGGGACATGGATGAAGCTGGAAACCATCATTCTCAGCAAATTAACACAGGAACAGAAAACCAAACACACATGTTCTCATTCATAAGTGGGAGTTGAACAATGAGAACACATGAACGCAGGGCAGGGAACATCACACACTGGAGCCTGTCAGGGGATGAGGGGTTACGGGACAGATAGCATTAGGAGAAATACCTAATGTAGATGATGAGTTGGTGGGTGCAGCAAACCACCATGGCATGTGTATATCTATGTAACAAACTTGTACGTTCTGCACATGTATTCCAGAACTTAAAATATAATTTAAAAAAAAGAAAAAAGAAAGCACTTAATGTTTACAGCAGGCTAACAAAGACCATGTGAAAATCTTGGGGCTTTTGCTTAATTTTCTTGCCTTTTAACATACTACAAATGTGTCATTTGTTAAGGAGAGAAAAAAAAAGACTGTTAATGGATCAAAGAATGATATTGAATTTTTTCACGTATTTTAGATGTTGCCAATTATATTTACCATGCATGGTGGCATTGTCATATCCTGAATCTTCAAATTATTTGGTTTATATTTAACTTTTGTAACTTGCCTATTAATGTTGCATATAATTTTTCTAGTAATTCCATACACCGAGAAATTTATTCAACACACTAAAAGTGTTTTATATGGAATTATAAGCTCTTGGAAATACACAAATTAATAATAATAATCTGCTTTACCTACCTATATTTGAGGACATATCATCAAACCTTAGTGGATAATATATAGAATTTCTTACCTTATTTAAATTTGATTCATCATATCTACCATAATCCTAATTGTTTAGTTTTGTATTTTGTTTAGTTTTGTATTTTATACCCTAAGTAGTATGCTATATCATTTGGTGGTAATGTTAGTCTTCCATACAAGTGTTCCACCATAATGTTATAATTTCCTGTGATATTTGCAAGTGAAGATGATAGTAATACATTTTCTTGGATGATGCTATGAATTTCTGACTTTGTCCTGCCAAAAACTGAATCACTCACATCATATGTCATTCACATATGTCAATATTTTCATATAGTTCATTTACTTTAAAAATATAGAAATAATTTGGACACAGGATGTTATCTTGCTCTATATTTATTTAAGGGCATTGGATCTAAATTGCCTTATTAATTTCAGAGATTAAGATAATTTGGAACTGTGTTGTAATCCCTGCACAGGTTATTCTCCTTCTGTTTTATATTTACTCCTAGAATTAGCCCCTTAAGTTCCCAATTTAAAATGTGAGTTTCAATTATATCTTTGAAGATTTACAAGTCTGTTAAAAGCTTAGCTTCTCAGTCTCATTTGGCGCCTCTCATGGAATCAGTAGATGCCTCTGGGGAGAAAAGCAGCCCCAAATACAGGGTTCATCACTATGAGCTTCTCTCTTCTCCTGGATATTGACCCAGTAATTCATCTCCCCTTTGTTGGTTATTTGAAGGCTTGAGGCAGATTTTATTTCATATTTTTATTGTTTTTTTCTAGACATCCTCGATAAGAGAGTTGGTCCAAATTACATAGTATAACATTTCTAGAAACAGAAGTCGTTCTGTTTCCCCATCATTCTGAGCACACTGTCACAAGGACAGAAAACCAAACACCGCATGTTCTCACTCATAGGTGGGAACTGAACAATGAGAACATCTGAACACAGGCGGGGAACATCACACACTGGGGCCTGTTGTGGGGTGGAGGGATCGGGGAAGGATAGCATTAGGAGAAATACCTAATGTAAATGATGAGTTAATGGGTGCAGCACACCAACACGGCATGTGTATATATATGTAACAAACCTGCATGTTGTGCACATGTACCCTAGAACTTAAAGTATAATTTTTTAAAAAAGGAGTCTTTCTGTTTCCTTTTGTTTTATTTATTTCCTTTGTTTTATTTATTAATAGAATTTACCATCCTTATATGTGTGAAGCCACAATTTGTGTCTCAAAAATCTAAGCAATAACAGGTATAGGCAAATTGAGCCTATGTAGTGTTGGATGATTCCTGGGCCTCTGTACAAGCCACATGAAGTCAAGGTGAGTTCTTTCATGGGACTCCTTCTTGACCCTGAAACCAGTTTAAAATAATATTGGAGACAAACCAAATTTGAGGTATCTCATCTAGACTGCAGACCTTTCAGTCTGGACTGAAAATTAAGGCAAAAGCTGGCACTAATTATTTTGCTGCCTGGTGTTTTAGAAGAACCAATGTCAGCTGACCACGGTGGCTTACACCTATAACCCCAGCACTTTGGGAGGCTGAGGTGCGCAGATCACGAGGTCAGGAGATCAAGACCATCGTGGTCAACGTGGTGAAACCCTGTCTCTACAAAATACAAAAAATTAGCCAGGCATGATGGTGTGTGCCCATAGTCCCAGCTACTTGGGAGACTGAGGCAGGGGAATCGCTTGAACCCAGGAGGCAGAGATTGCAGTGAGCCGAGGTCACACCACTGCACTCCAGCTTGGGCGACAGAGTGAGACTTCGTCTAAAAAAAAAAAAAGAAGAAGAAGAGGAAGAAGAACTTATGTCTAAGAGGTCTCTGGTTCCATTAATAGAATTTTTGCCTTAGTCATCATGCCGAGGTAGCCTAGTTAACATTACTGCTTGTAGAATCCCATGCATATTTCCTGAGATTTGCTCTGGCCTTGGCCTGTGTTTACAATATTGACACCGTTTGTGAGGCCTGGGCATTTATTTAAGGTCCAGCAAGTAAATCCCTACTTCCATAAGGACATACCCTTGCTCTAGTGGGTGCTGTAGTCAGCCAGCAATACACCCTCTTCAGGACAAATTTGCTTATTCCTCAGCTTCAAGGAGTGTTGGCTGCTGACCAGTCACAGATGAGTCCCTCTAAAAATTGGCTTATGTAGAAGGGAGCCACTTTGCCTAAGGGGGCATTCTTTCCCTAGGGAAAGCCCACATCAAATATAGAAGTACAAAGGTATGAGCCCGTTACTTCATTTTAGAAAACCTCTGAAGGTCCACCTTAGCTCCAGAACTCTCTATGAGGTTGTTAGATCCTCTGTTACAACTGCATCACAGTTCCGTGTCTCTCTGCTCAGTCCTGCTTCCCTCTCTCTTTAGGTAGTTCTGTTTCGTAGAACTCTCCCCAATAAGCATTCTCCAGGCCAAGGCTCATCTGAGTGTTTCCTCAGCAACTGACCTGAGACACTCATCTACACAGAGCCACTTAACACTCATCTTAAGCAAACCCATCTTAAACAGCCACAACTTACCACAATAAAAACCTCAAATGGCCCCTAGAAACAAAGTCCTACAACTGCCTATTCAAACCACAGCAGTAAGGAGGCAGTCGCACAGCATATAAAAGTCACTCATGTTCAACCACATAGGCCACTGCATACCAACAAGGTCAAAGACTCATGGCCACAGCTTGTTTTCTAAAACCAAAGGCCACTTACATTGGCTCCACCAAAAGATTCTTCCCAAATAATTTTATTCTCCATTTCCATAATACTTTATTCCCTATAGTCGTCTTCTAACAAAGGTCTTAGTAGCTTTGTTTACGCTCTCTTGAATTGAACTTTTTCTATTAAACTGTAGATATCAACCTTTCATCATACTCAAAATTAGAAAATGTGTGCTAAAATTTATGCCAACTTTTATTATAACTTTCTTTTCAATAATAAGCATCCTTTTATGTGCTGATGTTGTTACAGAAACCAATTACATTAGCCACAAGAAAGTGTTTTCCTGAGTTGAAGAGCAAGGCAATTACTCTCCAAAATGTTAAGTAAAACAGTGTACAACATCAGTATTAAAATGTTAAATTTTACATTGTCTTTACCACTTTGATTTTCTGAACAATTTTGTTGAACAAAATAAGATAAAAGATTACATGTTTATTTTATCTTCAGGAATGTATGTAAAGGTCTAATTATTCCAAACCGTTTGTAAAACTAATAATCTGTATATATAAGGTTCTCTTGAGTTGGGCTTTTTTCCTCTTCCTCTTTTAAATCAGAAGTCTAACAAGGAATTAGAAAAGACAAAACTCTCTTCAGTGCTTTCTGACAAAGTAGAAAGGGTGAAAACATAAAAAATAGTTACTCCTTGGCTTTTGTTTTCAGCTATAGCTCTTTACTAGATTCAATATAGATGAAGTTTCTTTCTCTACTTGGGATTTACCTCAGTGAAATGGGTTATGAAATATTTCACTCTATCATTTTCCCAGAAGTTCCCTCTGATTTTTAACAAGTTTATTTTCATATAAATTTTGGAATGACTAGTTGCATTTTCTCCCTTGCTTTAGAAAATATAAAGACAAAAGTGATAGTGAACGTAAATACAAATAACTTGGGTGCTATTATCAAAATCTGATTTTGCCTCAATAAAAATTAAGTAATCCACATAGGTCATCACAATGAGAAAAATGAAGAGCCTCAAATGAGCATTTCATAGACCAATGATATTGATGATTAATTGATACTCAACTGACATCCTGAATCAGTTAAGTCTGGTTGTGAGTGACAGAAAATTCAAACTGACAGTATCTTTTAAAAGATGTAGCCAGGCACAGTAGTTCATGCCTGTAATCCCAGCACTTTGGGAGGCCAAGGTAGGTGGATCACTTGAGCTCAGGAGTTCGAGACCAGCCTGGCCAATATGGGGAAACCCCATCTCCACTAAAAATACAAAAATTAGCTGGGCATGGTGGCACATGCTATAGTCCCAGCTACTCAGGAGGCTGAGGCAGGAGACTTGCTTGAACCCAGGAGGCAGAGGTTGCAGTGAGCCGAAATCACGCCATTGCACTCCAGCCTGGGCGAGAGTGCAAGCCTCCATCTCAACAAAATGAAATAAAAATGCAACCACATTTCTCTCTCTCTCTCTCTCTCTCTCTCTCTCTCTCTCTTTCTCTCTCTCTCTCTTATAAAAAGACAGGAGTAGGCAATGCAGGGTTGATGTGACATTCCATGGTGTCAGGAACTCAGTTCCCAGTTTCCTTTTTTGTTGTGGGAGAGTTTTTATTTTTTTGTTTTGTTTTGGTCTTTACCCACAGTTAGTCCTCTTTCCAGTGGTCATCCCATACTCTGAGGTGACTGCCAGAGGTCTTTCCATCAAATTCACCTTTCATCCAGCCAATAAAAGGAAGGGAAGAAATGAGCACATCCGCTTCCCATGATTTCAGAGCTGCTTTCTGCAGAAGTTATACATCACATTTGTCAGGTTGTAATCACATGACCACAATCAGCTCAAAGGGTGCCAAGAAACATAGCTTTTATTCTGCCCAGCTAATAATCAGCAGGTTTCAGTTATTCTAGAGGAAGTGACAAACGTATCCTGAGAGACAACCAGTGTTCTCTGCCATATAACCCATTTGGCAAGCCATTTATTTATTTAGCTATGTAGGTATATAGTTAGTAACCAGTTTTACTTGAATGGGCAATCTGGAAATAGCTCAACGACCCATGGCTGCTTTTCTTACTTCATAGCCGTATTATTCTTTTTTCTCACATTATACCCATATTAAGATTCATATCTGTTTCAAATAGTTTCCTGTATAAAGCCATATCTGGCATTCTCTATGAAGTAGAGTTGGTTGTGCTTTGGGATGAAGGGGGTTGTAGTTATGTCAACTAGTGCCTTTGTATTTGGAAAAAAAAATTATATCACAAAAAGAATCTTGATGCTCTCTATGGGTGCTATCAGCCTTCTGGGAGCAAGCCTAAGACTCAAGCAGAAGTCCTTGAGTAGATTTGCAGAAGCCACAAGAAATTTCCAATTCCAATTCCACTTGTAAGTCAGCCTATTGTTAAAGTTACTGTTCTGTATTTAACAGATGATAGAAAATAGTTTTACATCTGGTATATGTTAGAATACATAATTTAAAAGTTGCTGCTGCTTCAAAAATAATTTAAATCAATTCAATATAAACAGTATCTTTGAGAGATGTGGAGTCTATTCATTTCTACAGATAACAAAATCTACCCTTGGGTTTGCTAGAACATCAGAAAGCTGCATGTCTGGACTAGATCCTGTTATTCTGTGTAGAATTACTTTTCCCGGTCTTTGTCATAGGCTGACATAATGATCTTACTTTAAGAGACTTAATCACAAAAAGACCTATGGACCTTGTAAAATTTACTGAAAGAACTTTCTTGAGAACATTGTTCACTGCGTTAAGCAGTTTCTCCTCTGATGGACAAATCTCCTTGTGGCCTCAGGACTAGGAATAGCTGTAATTCTCCTAAACAACCCATTGTCTATCTTCCAGGCACTGCGAGTATGTAACTGATCCTGTCTTAACCATCATGGTCCTCTAACAATGTGTGACCCACATCTAACCAGATTATAGGGTATCACGGCACTTTTTAAAACTTTACTCCATTCTTGGCTTCATCTTTTTTATTGTGCCATGTATTTCCCTGGATTCTATTCCTGTATTGTTATCAATATATTTTTAATATTTTAGAGCCAAAAAGTTATTGTGAATTTAAGGATAGGTTTCTGAGCTGCTGCATGATTTAGGGGAGCCATAAGACAAAATTTTAATAACAAGCATGCAGAAATGGCATTTTAATCTCTACTGTCATCTAGTGGTAGAATACAAAACTTTGTTTTCCAATAGTTCTTGGGATGCAGGTGGTTTTTGGTTACATGGATAACTTATTTACTGGTGATTTCTGAGATTTTAGGACACCTGTCACCCAGCAGTGTACACATTATCCAATATGTAGTCTTTTATCCCTCACCCCCTCCCAATCTTCTCCCTGACAAGTATCCAAAGTCCATTATATCACTTTTATCCCTTTGTGTCCTCATAGCTTAGCTCCCACTTATAAGTGAGACATACAATATTTGATTTTTCATTCTTGAATCACTTCACTTAGAAAAATGGCTTCCAGCTCCACCCAAGTTGCTGCAAAAGACATTATTTTGTTCTGTTTTGTGGCTGAGTAATATTCCATGGTAAATATATACCACACTTTCTTTATCCACTCATTGGTCAATGGGCACTTAGGTTGGTTCCATATCTTTGCAATTGCGAATTGCGCTGCTATAAACATGCATGTGCATGTGTCTTTTTCATGTAATGATCTCATTTCCTTTGGGTAGATACCCAGTAGTGGGATTGCTGGATCGAATGGTAGTTCTACTTTGAGTTCTTTCAGGAATCTCCATACTGTTTTCCATAGTGGTTGTACTAATTTACATCCCCAACCACAGTAGATAAGTGTTCCCTTTTTACCACATCCATGCCAACATCTTTTGGTTTTTTACTTTTTAATTATGGCCGTCCTTGCAGGAGTAAGGTGGTATCTCGTTGTGGTTTTAATTTTCATTTCCCTGATGATTAGTGATGTTCAGCATTTTTTTTATGTTTGTTGGCTGTTTGTGTATCTTCTTTAGATAATTGTCTATTCATGTTCTTTACCCATTTTTTGGTGGAATTATTTGTCATTTTCTTGCTGATTTATTTGAGTTCCATGTAGATTCTGGATACTAGTTCTTTGTCAGACGCATAGTCTATGAATATTTTCTCCCATTCAGTGGGTTGTCTGTTTACTCCGCTGATTATTTTTTTGCTGTGCAGAAGGTTTTTAGTTTAATTAGGTTCCATATATTTATTTTTGTTGTTGCATTTGCTTTTGGGGCCTTAAGTCATGAATTATATGCCTAGGCCAATGTGCAAAAGAGTTTTCTGATGTTATCTTATGGATTTTCATGGTTTGGGGTATTATATTTAAGTCCTTGATCCATCTTCAGTTGATTTTTGTGTAAGGTGAGAGATGGGAATCCAGTTCCATTCTTCTGCATGTGGCTTGTCAGTTATCCGAGCACCTTTTCTTCAATAGGGTGTCATTTCCCCTACTTTATGTTTCTGTATGCTTTGTCAAAGATCAATTGGTTGTTGAATATATGGCTTTATTTCTGGGTTTTCTATGCTGTTCCATTGGTCTACGTGTCTATTTCTATGCCAGTACCATGCTGTTTTGGTAACTATAGCCTTGTAGTGTAATTTAAAGTTGAGTGATGTGATGCCTCCAGATTTGTTCTTTTGCATAGTATTGTTTTGGCTATGTGGGCTCTTTCTTGGATCCATATGGATTTTAGGACTCTTTTTTCTAGTTCCCTGAAAAATTATGAAGATATTTTGATGGGAATTGCGTTGAATCTGTAGACTGCTTTGGGCAGCATGGTCATTTTCACAATATTAACTCTACCCATCCTGAGTATGGGATGTGTTACCATTTGTTTGTGTCATCTATGATTTCTTTCAGCAGTGTTTTGTAGTTTTACTTGTAGAGATCCTCCAAGATCCTTTATTAAGCATATTCCTATTTTATTTTATTTTTTGCAGCTGTTGTGAAAGGGACTGAGTTTTTTTATTGATTCTTGGCTTGGTCACTGTTGGTGTGTAGCAGTGCTACTGATTTGTGTATATTGGTTTTGTATCCTGAGACTTTACTGAATTTGTTTGTCAGATCTAGGAGCTTTTTGGATGCATCTTTAGGTTTTTCTAAGTATGTGATCAACTCATGGGTGAACAGTCACAGTTTGATCTCTTTTCCAATTTGGATGTTCTTTATTTGTTCTTCTTGTCTTACTACTCTGGCTAGGACTTTGAGTATGATATTGAATAGAAGTGGTGAAATTGGGCGTCCTTGTCTTGTTCCAGTTATCAAGGGGAATGCTTTCAACTTTTCCCCATTCAGTATGATGTTGGCGGTGGATTTGTCATATATGGCTCTTATTACTTTGAGGTAAGTCCTTTCTGTGCCTATTTTATGGAGGGTTTTGTCATAAAGGAATGCTGGATTTATCAAATACTTTTTCTGCATCTATTGAAATGATCATATGGTATTTGTTTTTAATTCTGTTTATGTGATGTATCATATTTATCGGCTTGCATATGTTAAACCATCCCTGCATCCTTGGTACAAAACCCAGTTGATCATGATGTATTAACTTTTTGATATGCTGTTGGATTCAGACAGCTAGTATTTTGTTGAGAGTTTCTGCACCTGCATTCATTAGGGATACTGGTCTGCAGTTTTCATTTTTTTATTATTGTCTTTTCCTGGTTTTGATATTAGGGTGAAAAACCCTGACATTTTCAACCCGAGTTTTAATGTTGCAGATATTTTGATTCTGTACTTAGACACAGAAGTATTTTACACAATATCATGCATTTTATGATTTTCACTGGGAAGTTACCCATCGTGCAACCCTTTTATCCCAATTCAGTCTCTTCATTCTATGCATCATAATTTTCCAATTTTTGATTTGTTGTATTGTGTTCTGTCTTCTCTAGAATCTTAAGTGTAGATTGTTGAGTTCATTCTCTTCTATTCATGGCTCATGGATATCATTTGGTCTGAGCAGGCTTCCTCTGTAAATTATTTTATTTACTTATTATCCCCTATTATCCCCACTTCCTTCCCTTCCCCACATTTTAATGTATTAATGTGTCATCCTTCTTGCCTATGTGTTCTTATAACACACGATGTTGGGGTCTCAGCAGCTCAGGCGGGAGGAGCCGCAGTGGCTAGGCAGCATAGCTTAACCAAGGCTCTCATGCCCAGCGGCCCACAGGCACCTGACATGCGCCCTCCCCACCACCAGGATGAAGGAGCCACAAAGGAAGAGCCGAAGAGGAGATCAGTGCCGTTGTCAGCTAAACCTCCTCCAAAAGTGGAAATGAAGCCAGAAAAGGCAGCAGGAGGTCAGGCGTGGTGGCTCAGGCCTGTAATCCCAGCACTTTGGGAGGTCGAGGTGGGCAGATCACCTGATGTCAGGAGTTTGAGACCAGCCTGGTCAACATGGTGAAACCCATCCCAACTAAAAATACAAAAATTAACCGGGTGTGGTGGTGGGTGCCTGTAATCCCAGCTACTCCAGAGGCTAAGGCAGAAGAATCACTTGAACCTAGGAGGCGGAAGTTGCAGTGAGTCAAGGTGGCACCACTGCACTCCAGCCTGGGTAACAGAGCGAGACTCAGTCTAAAAAGAAAAAGCAACAGGAAAGGACAAATCTTCAGAAAAAAAAAAAAAAAAAAAAAAAAAAAAAAAAGGCAAACAAAAGGGGAAAGAGGAGCAAAGGGAAAACAGGCCAACTTATGTAATCAAGAAACTAAAGATTTAGTTCAGAAAACGGAAAAACAAAAACCGAGGAGAGTCCAGCCTCCGAAGCCACAGAGAAAGAAGCCACGTCTGATTAGTATTACATTCCATGTCTTACGGGTCATCCCTGTCTCCCTTCTTGTACAACCTAGAGGAATATTTTTATCAACTATTTTGTAAACACAAGTTTTTCAGTAGCTCTAGAAACATTTTAAGAAGGAGCGAATCCCATCTCACCCCATTTCTTAAATGTAAGTGCTTTTTTATAAAGGTGAAATCTTTCTATGGTTGTTTATTTTTTGGCACAACCAGAAAACAGTATGGGATACCTAATTATGGGAGGTTTTGTCTCGGGTGTCAGCTTAACGTTCCATGGATGGGGGGTTAGCTTTTATTTTTTAATACAAAGCATACTAAATGGCAATATGGAGTCACAGCCTTGCCTGTAATGTCTTGAACATTTTGAATTACTTCTAGTCCCATGTTTTTTGTCATTAGAATTGTTTCCTAAAGGAAACCACTCCTTGATCATAGCTTTCCCTGTCAGAATTGTGTGCACTCTATAACATTTTTGGTCATGGTAGTCCTGTTTTTCTAATAACTTTGTTACCGTGCTGTGAAATATTGAAAATTTGAGTGTGTAGTATATATGCTATTCAATTGTGAATTGGTGGGACGTCTATAACAGCTTATCAACATGTGAAGATACTGGTACTTGATAGCCTCTTAAGGAAAATTTGCCTCCAAATTTTAAGCTGGAAAGTCACTGGAATAACTTTAAAAATAATTATAATACACGGCTTTTTAGATTTTCAGTACATATGTTAAGAATTGAAATATCTGTGTGCTGACCCTCAACACAACCAATAAAATCTCAATTACAAAAGAAAAAAAGTGGTACTATTTAATGTGTACAACTCTAATTGCAACACGGGTATTGTACTGTATGCTTCCTGTATTGATGCATTGCATTCAGCACTTTCTTGGCGACCTTTGCAACAGTCTAGTCTGTTGTTTCTGCATATGTATACACAATCAACAAACATCTCCGAATTCACATATGGGTGTATATCTCATATAGGTTATATATACCCATTTTATTGTTAAAATTCCAAATAGTTTTCTCAATTGTCTACACATTGATTTTTCTCAGTGTGTACTTTGTAAAAGAGAAATTCTTAATTTTACAAAGTAAAACTCAACTATTTTTTTTTTTTGAGACAGAGTCTCACTTCTGTCATCCAGGCTAGAGTGCAGTGACACAATCTCGGCTCACTGCAACCTCTGTCTCCTGGGTTCAAGCTATTCTCTGGCCTCAGCCTCCTGAGTAGCTGGGATTACTGTAATCCCTCTTCCAGCTAATTTTTGTATTTTTAGTAGAGACAGGGTTTTGCCATGTTGCCCAGGCTGATCTGCAACCCCTGACCTCAGGTGATCTGCCTGCCTTGCCCTCCCAAAGTGCTGGTATTACAGGCATGAGCCACCACACCCAGCCCCAATCCAAATTTTAAATGGCTGATGTCCTCTACCAATTTTTGGAAGCTTGACAAAGATAGCTCAGGAATTTTACATAAATAGAGCAAATGATAAATCTCTGGAAATGCATAGGAAACAAAATGACTATTCATAGAACCAAATACAAGTCTTACATTAGAAACTAAAAAACATCAATTGTGTGTGTATGTATGTTTGTGTGTGTGTGTGTGTGTGTGTGTGTGTGTGTGTGTGTGTAAAACCCAAAGGAGAACAAACAGGAAATAAATGAAAATTAAAAGCAAAACCAACAGGAAAATAACCCGCAAATTTTCTCCTACTCAGTTTACCTTGGAGTCTACAGTGTTATCCCAAGCCTAAAAAAATATGACAGATATTCTGTTTCTGATATACTAACTAATGTCTTTAAGTCCATCAGTACCATTCTATGTTTTGTGAAATTAAGAAATTCACTTTAGGCATGTGACCAATAAGTACCTTAGTGCTAGTACTTTCTATGTAGAATAGCAAGTACAGTGTGAAACAAAGCAATGCAAGCACTTATGTAAAATTTGACTCCATGTTAAATCTGGCTCCATGCTTAACTATATTTAAAACAGAATTATCAAGCTGCCAATGTATTTCTTTTTAATAATTCTTATTGTACCTTCATCAAGACTAAGAGTTTTAACTATGAACAATGTTAATTAGCCAAATGTCTCTAATTTTCTATCAGTTTTAAAGGATGTTTACTATGTAAATTTTCAACTTTGCATTTTCTCTATATGTACATGAAGATAAACACACAGAGAAACAGAAAGAAAACAACATATGTCTTCAAAAGCCATCTGTGTCATGCTTGGACTTTCTGTTTTGTCCTAAATTTTTTTTTATTCATTTTATTTTTAGGAAAAAAAAATTGCTGTCAGATTGTTTTCTCACTGGGGACACACATACACTGTTGGTGGGAGTGTAAATTAGTTCAACCATTGTGGGAAGAAGTATGGTGATTTCTCCAACACCTAAAAACAGAAATACCCATTCAACCCACTAATCCATTACTAGGTATATACCCAGAGAAATATAAATCATTCTACCGTAAAGACACATGCACACAAATGTTCATTGAAGCATTCACAATAGCAGACATGGATTCAACCTAAATGCTCATCAATAACAGATTAGATAAAGGAAATATAGTACATATACACCATGGAATATTATGCAGCCATAAAAAAGAATGAGATCATATCTTTTGTGGGACATGGATGGAGCTGGAGGCCATTATCTTTAGCAAACCGATGCAGGAACAGAAAACCAAATACCACATATTCTCACTTATAAGTGGGAGCTAAATGATGACAATCCATGAACATAAGGAAGAAAACAACACACACTGGGACCTCCTTGAGGATGGAGGATGAGAGGAGGGAGAGGAGCAGATTGGGTACTAAGCATAGTACCTGGGCGGTGCATAATCTGTACAACAAACTTCCACAACGTGAGTTTACTATATAACAGACCTGCACATGTAACCCAAACCTAAAATAAAAGTTAAAAAAAAAGATTCTTGCACAAAATTATCCTCTTTCTTTTAACCTTTCTTGCTAAAATACATCTTTATAGCCTTAACTTTCTTCACATCTTTCTCCCCTACTTACTGGTTCCTTTCTACCTTAGTTCATAAATAAGCTTTTCAAGTCCATAATTGGAATAAAACTTCAGAAAACATTTGAATTAGACAAAATTATTCTATTTCTCAATAAGAAAACATCTTCTTTAGCAGGCTTTATGTACTAAAGTATATAGTAACCTTAAATTTTAGTGAAAACTAGGAAGCAAGAAATCTTTAGCTGTCTATCAAATATTTGCATTTTATAGATGAAAATCAAATATTTGCATTTTATAGATGAAGACACTCCACAATTTATAAAAACATGTTTCTCCATATCATAACCCTTTCTTAATTGGAAATGACCCAGACATCCAAGAAGCATCAAAAATAATTTTAAGATTTTAAATTACACAAAAGCTCACCTACAAGCATGTATCCCATTTACATGTATTTAATTCTTTCATCTTTTTAAACAGTTTATATAAGTTCCTTCTGAAAAGTGAGATATTAGACAAAGGTAGTCATCATTTCAGGTTATTGCTCTGTTGACTATTATTAGTAGCCTATGAACATTAGGTGCTCACCTAAGTAAGCAACTTAAATACATAGGTATTTTTGCCAATAACTTAGAAGATTCAGCTGTTTTTATTAAACTAACAACATTTAATTAGTCTTATTTGCCAAAGAAGGCACACAAACAAAGATCATTTTGTTTTGGCTGGGTTTATACTTTTATAACCTTCTGTGCCAAACACTGACACCGCAAAGTATCTAGCAAAGACAATTATAAAATCCAGACCAAAATGTATTCTAACATTGTTAAGACCTTCCTATTTTTACCTTACCAATGATTTTAAAGCCAGCTTTTTTATTAAAGATGACTTAAGTCACATAAACTTGAAAATGGCTTTGATTTATTTATTTAGTGCATGAGATGCTCTTTTATTTATAAGCCAATTTGGTAGACACAACACACAACATAATAAATGTACATACACATAAACACATCTAAACATGTACATACATACACACACAAAGATGCAATAGCTTTTACCTTGAAACTCTAGCCATGAGATAGCAATACCAACCCACTGGTTTAGGAACATGTTCACATGGCTCAACTTTGTTTGCCCCAATAGATAATCCAATGAGGGCTTTGAACCAAAATTTGGGTAAAGCAGTTTCTGTGGCCATTCGATTTTTAAAGGCTAAACTTCCCCACACTCCAAAGAACACTGGGGCCAAACAACACTGTAGAGGAACATCATGTACTAACCAGGCCCAACCCTGCTTAGAACAGCAGCCTAAAAGCCTAGATACACGTAACACTGTAACACCATTCCACTGTCTCACTCAACAGCATGACCCATGGAGAAGCCAAACTTCTCCAGATTCCAAAGAACACTGGAGCCAAACAGTGTTACAAAATATTATCAGGTTATCAAATTCTGATTTCCTATGACTATACTGACACACACAAATAAACAAGCAATCACTAAAACACTGTCCAATTGCTGCAGCAACCAACGAGTTCCAAATGTGTCCAAACTGGAACAGTCAGGGTGCTTTCCTGTATCAATCAGTTGGGCTTGTTCAACCTGCAAATGGAAATTCCTTCAGAATTCCCCACATTGAGAGCAGAAGATCCCACTACCTCGTACCTAGAAAAGACATTCACCCATCCAGACTTAGATGACACATTTCAATGGCTGCTCTTCCTAGGCAATCAGAAACATGAGTGGGGCCGGCAGACGTAGGGCCAGAGAAAAAAAAACTGACATCCACTTGTGGCCAAAAAAGTGTTGGCAGCTGCTTAGGAGGGCTTTTGAGATTCTCCCAGCCCACAGCAGCCAAGTTACTAGCAATACATTCCTGGCCAAGGAACCAAAACTTTGTCAAAAACAACTAAAACCTACCAAACTACTGCATCTGGACAATGAGATGTCAGACTCCTCACCCATCATGATTGCTTAAACAAACACCTACTTGCTGTTGACCAACTCCTCTTCCCTACCTCTACCTAATTCCTATTTTGCCACACAGGGTTCCGTTTCTTCCCTGCCCTATAAATCTCTAATTTTAGTCAATCAAGGAAATGGATTTGAGATTGATTTCCTATCTCCTCGGCTGCAGCAGTCAATTAAAACCCTCTTCCCTGGCAATACTCATTGCCTCAGTAACTGGTTTTCTATGTCCAAGCAGCAGGGTGTAGACCAAACTCCTGGCATTTTAATAACACTAGATTGCCTTTGCATTCCTATGAAAATCCTAAGAGTATATATTTTTGCCTCCATTTAACTGAATAAAAGAAGGAAGATCAGGGAACCTTTCCAAAATCACTCACTTAGCAGCAGATGCAGCACTTTTATTCCTGGTCAGAAGCATATGAAAAGTTCAGAAGAGTAATTAATCCAGGTGGCATAGTTAAAAACAGGACAATGTAAGAGTCTAAAAAGATAAGGACACATATAAGAAAAAACTATAGGTCAAATACTCCTAATGTGAAAATCTGAAATACAAAATGCTCCCAAATTTAAAACAGTTTGAGCACAGACACGATGCTGAAAGAAAATGCTCATTGGAGCATTTCAAGTTTCGGATTTCCAGATTAGGGATGCTCAGCTGGTGGGTATATGCAAATGTTCTAAAGCCCCTCCCCAAAATCTGAAATCTCAAACACTTGTGATTCCAAGCATTTCAGATAAAGAATACTCAACCTGTGAAAGAAAACAAATCAATTTTAAAATACAGCCAATCCCAGGAAAGGAGGAGGAGGAAGATGGAAATAAAGAGGAATACTTCAACCAAGAGTAAAATCAGCTAAGTGTCCCCTATGGTCCATGTACATCAGATAGGATGCTTTCAAGCACAAGCAAGAGAAAACCCAACATGATAGGCTGAAACAGTAAAGGAAATGTATCATCTACCATCACTGAGAAGTCCAGGGTTCATTCAGGCTTTGGATACAGTTTAATCTGGACTCTTCTGAGAGTCCGTTGCCTCTACCTTCTTGCCTGTGTGATTTCTGTAGTGCTGAAAAAAAATAACTTGAGCTGTTTCAAGCTTTATACTTCCCACCATAGCACCCAGGACAAGAGAAAGCATCTATTTTCCCTATTGTCAAACACAAGAATCAGGCGTCATGTAAACAAAGTCATTTTAGAACAGGTACATAGCCCTGAACGACCACTCTGAGCAAGGGTAAGTGGGATGTATACGATGATTGGCTGAAATCTCAGGTTACCTTCCATCCTTTAGCCTATCACATTGTCAAGGATGGGTTCTAATGATTGCCTTAGGCTGATCGCTAGAGCTGAAGGTGGTATCAACCAACCAAAAGCCAGATGACTACTATGCAAATGTGGCAAGGTGGATTGAAACACAAATGGGTTGGAACGTATCATGTCTAACCCAGGTAGAAAGACTGCAGCAGTCCCGTTCTTTGCTCTCCTCTATCCCATATTTTTCTTTTCCGCTTCTCCCATCACAACTTCATTTTCCAAAAATTTCTATATATGCAGCTGCTGCCAACTACACCTGGTCTGCCTAGATGTTTCCTTTGCCTTAGGCCCCTCTTCTCAGTTTTCTAAACAAATTAGAGCTAAGTCCCTTTCCCCAAGTTCAACTAAAATAACTTACTATACTAGAAAACTGAGAAATAAATAAGAAATGAAAATATCAATCTGCAGAATCATAAGAAATATTTGTTGAGTTAATTCATGAATCCTAAAGTAATTGAAGTCTTGCTATGGATATCCTGACAAATACTACCATCTGGTGTCAATAGTCAATCCTCATTATCCAAAAATGTTATATTTGCTAATTTGTCTACTTGCCAAATTTTATGTGTAGCCCCTAGATATATATTCATAGCACTTTCACAATCATTCATGAATATGTGCAGAGAGGTACAAAATTTGAGTCCCTCAAAGAACATGTTCCTAAGGTCGAAAAAGGTTGTGCTCTGTCTTCATGTTCCAGCTCTCACACAGTAAACAAGCGTCCTTTTGTAGTCTATATAATGCCAACTTTTCACATTTTGTTTTTGGTTGGTGATTTCACAATCTTAAATGGCTCCCAAGTGTAATACTTAAGTGTTGCCTCATTTTCGTAAGCATAAGAAGGCTGTGATATGCCTTACAGAGAAAAATGTGTATGTTAGATAAGCTTTGTTATAGTTACATGGTTGTTGACTATGAATTCAATGTTAATAAATCAACAGTGCAGTACATTCAGGAAAACGGGAAGGAAATTCACCCATCTGTAGGTGAGGTTGCTTGGGAAAGTAACATCTATAATGCTATGCTGAAGCTATGGGAAAATAAATATATTTGTGGACTCATGAAATGACAACCATTTTTTTTAAGTATATTAGACAGCAATGTTGTGAGGCTGAAAACCAAAGAAATTTATGATTATGTTAACCAAGGTCAGGAATATACTAAACACTTCTTAGATAGTGTTTTATTATATGGAAATACTGCATATAATGAATTAATTATAGATATATACATATATAAAATAAGATGTCTTTAAACAGAAACACACATAAAACAAGCTTATGTATACATCAGTTAACAAAAATGTTGTGAAAAAGCTCACAAGAACCTAAAACTTGTATTCCCCTGGGAACAATGGCTCAGTGCTCATGAATCCAGTGTTTGCAGCAACTGCACAGAATATAACTGTCATGAATAATAAGAATGTGCAGTACGATATTACTTGCCTTTATCTCACTTCAATCTTGAGGAGCAACACTCTTGTTCCCTTTTTTGATCATTTTCTCTTCAGTGACACACTTGTACTACATCTCGGGCATCACCAGCATCAGTGCCTCATAAATTTTACTGGACTTGCGAGTATCCTGCTGATTTTCCAAAATACAAATTATAATTCAGTAAATCTAAGGTGAGGCCCAAATTCTACCTTTCTAACAAGCTCCAGTGTGAGAACTCTGCTGCTTGTCCCTGAACCACTGAATAGTAAAGATAGACATCCTGCCTTACATACCTGCAACACTAATTTAACTCGAATAACTCGCTATAGCTGAATGATAGGAGTAGTAAGAGACAAAATTGTGTTTCTCCTCTGGAGCTCAGAGAACAAACTATAGAACTAGGAATGTGTAAAATTTCCTCCAAGCAAGAAGGCTTTTAACCAGAAGAGTATCAAATGTCTCAACTACTTCAAAAGCACCAGGAAGGAAAAGAATAAGAAAAGACTACAAATTTGGCATAAATTCAACAAAGAGTTTTATTGAGAACATGTTTCGTGAAGGCAAGATCCTTCACCAGGGATGCATATATTAAAAACACACATACTTTGCATTGAAGGAGTAGAAAAATTAGAAGGAAAAGGGGACCTAAATAGCTGCAACGAAGGAGAGGAATTGAGGAGTACAGTTAGCAAAGTACGGCTGAAATGTGGTGGGAGTTCAGACCAGGAAGAGACTGCTTCCCACTTGTGAGTCAGGGAAGGCCCTCGGGAATAAGGGACATCTATAACAAGCCTGATGATCCACTAATAGTTGAACATGTGAAGATTGCTAGGATCCCATTCCATTTGGAGATAAAATTTGAATTTTGAAGTCTCAGAACCCAGGTCAGAACAAGAAATCCTGCAAAACTAAATTGAGCTTATATTGACAAATGATCATTAATCAGAAACAAGCAAAAATGACAAAAGAGTTGAGAGGACGTCATCACCACAATGTGTTCAGGTGGATCCTGAGCTGTTGGACTGCTGGTCTCTCACCCCAAAAGGAGAAGGGTGACAAGGGAGGATCATGGTGTATCTTAACGGAAACTGGATGAAAACCAGAGATAGAAGTCACTGTGAATAAGGTGAGCTAAAGAATTGAGGAGTAAGAGGGAAGCGCAATGGGGGAGAGAAGAACTGAGGAGAGAGAAACAAAAAACATGGGAAGACAAGTGGGTAGGACTAAGAGTAGGAGAAGACACATGCAAAGAACTCACCAGCGTTCCTGAACCCCAAAGCGCGCAAGACTATCAGAAGAAGCAAAGGCACTATCACCGCCAAGAAGATCAAAAGCCCATGAACGGGTTGAGTTCTGGACATTGAGGACAACCCAAGGAGTATAACTCCACCCATTTTACCTCATCCACTCCCTGTTCACTGCGTTCCCTTGGCTCTTTGTTTCATTTGAGTATCCAACTTACCAATCTCTTTTCTTTTGTTTTTTGTTTTTCTCTCGAGCCCTGCTCAGAGATGGATTCTTCATCTTATCCTCAGCTCTTCCTGCATCTACAGGCCCTCATATTCAACACTTCCATTCTTAGGCTTACCTATTTTTATTCATGTTGGGCTGAAATCCCTAAAATCGTTAAAAGTTTCAGCTTGCCCTGCCTCTATGCGACGGACCACCTGCTTGGCATTTCCAGCCTGGGCCCCAAGCTCTTCTCACCCCAGTAGAGGCATGATGGTCACTGGCCCATCTAGACTGCCGTGCTTCACCCGACAGGACAGGCCAGCTGCCTCCCAGCGGCCACCTCCAGGGTTGCTCGGAGATACCATGTCCCGTCAGCATTGGCGCAGGATGTCCCCTCGCTGAGTGCCCTGCTGCTCCTGCTCACCCCGCATCCACATCACCCACACAGGTTTTGGGTAGAATCCTGAGACATGGCACACAAGCTGTAGATGGCCAGGTCCAGGACTGAGGCCACGGGACAGCCAGGCCTCGGGCTTCACTGCAAAGGACAGAAAAGATATTCAAATACAGACTTGGAGTTTCATATCTCCACAGCAGTTTAGAAGTTTAGATAGACACGTCGTTCCCATTTCTCTCTCTCTCTTTTTTTTTTTTTTTTTTTTTTTTTTTTTTTTTGAGACAGGGTCTCACTCTGTCACTATGCAGCAGTGCAGTGGCATAATTATACTTATAGCACACTGTAACCTCAAACTCTTGGGCTCAAGCAATCCTCCTCCCTCAGCCTCTTAAGTAACAGGGACTACAGGTGTGTGCTACCATGACTGGCTAACTTATTTTTATTTTTTAGAGACAGGGGTCTCACTATGCTGCTCAGGCTGGTCTGGGACTCCTGCCCTTAAGCGGTCCTCCAGCCTCAGCTTCCCAAAGCACTGGGATTACAGATGTGAGCCACTGCACCCAGCCTTTCCCACTTCTGGGTGGCTCTTCCTTATTCCAAATTGGAACGGGGTGGTGGAAGGGTATGATTTTCCAATCAAAAGTTCTTGGAGGGAGGGTGCAGGACTGACCTTGCCGCTGGAGATGTGCCTTTCCTGCATCAAGAAGACCCAAGATGAAACGTGGGCAGGTGTCACTGAGGAGACTGTGTGTTATGTCATTTTCATGCTGATTCTGATTGAGCACTTTGCAGAGACGCTTGGCCATATTCCCAGCCACTGGAGATGCCAACCATGAATTGTTCTGGAAGCTCACGAAATCTGATCCTTGATAAGCTAACTGAAGGAAGCTTCTTGAGAACTTTCCAGAGTGCAGTTCACAGCCTCCTGTCACCTGTATCTCAAAAGGATCTGGGGTTATGAAATACGGGAAAGAGGGAGAAAAAAAGATAAAACGAAATGAGTAGAAGCAAAGATTGTAGGAGTAGAAGCAAGGATTGCAGAAGCAGAAGGGGGAAGTTTGCCGGGTTTGACATAATGCAATAAAATTTGGTTTGGTCAGGGATTCAGAGAAAGAGGAACTGGTGGAAGCTGTAGGTGGAGGAAAAGATTAGTAACATATGGAAGAGGGCAGATTGGTCAAAGAAAGTGATGTGAATGCTGTGGGTGAGGAAGGACTTGGTGTAAGAGAACTGGGATTACAACAACTTAAGTTGAATGGAATGTAATGGGTTACAATTGAGTATATAGAGAGAGACTGCTGAGGAGGATGAATGAGAAAGTGAGAAAGCTGAAGGTATCTGGTTGTAGGGCAGGAAAAAAGTTGGCCATAGGATACCTGTAAGAAAAGGTAATAATGCATAACTCTGCAGTCAATAAGACAGAAGTTCATAAGTAGCAGAAGTGTTTGAAGAATTAGGGTCTTCAACCTTGCCCAAAAGTATGCAATTCCAGTTTTATGGTGGAAAGAATAGAATAAGATACAGAAGAGAGTTAGGCTGTTTGCTACAGGAATAAGAAACATTGAGACATCCCCTGTCTCCCACCTCCCCACTCCCCATGGAGGAAACTGAACTCACACTCAAACTGCAATTTACGGGAGTATCTATGCATTTCCTCTAGGAACTGAACGCAGCGTATATGGAATAACATTTCCAGTTCCTTCCACTCCTCATTGCTGAAGTTTCCGCTGGACCAGGGCCACAGGAAAATGATGGTTTTGGAATTTCTGTCCAAGGTGTGGGTCTGCAAATCACCCAGACAACCTGAGACCAGACTTCGTTTCCACGAATGGTTGTAAAAGGATGCGATCTGGATGACATGGAAGGAGACAGGCTCCTTGAGTCCTGTGGCAAAAGAACAAATAGAATGGGGAGAAAGAAATTGACAAAGAATGGAGAGAGGCCAGAGTGGGGGAACTCAGAATCTGGAGAAAAGGGGATCCATCATGGTCTTAGCAGACGTTTGCTTGCCACAGAGCCCCATGACTTATTAACCACCTTCGTAAGAGCTCAGGGACTTGGAGTCATGGACAGTCAGAATGGAACCAGCCTGGCACTCTCACTTTCCAGGTATATGCTAGGGAAAGCACACAGACATACACACACACACACATACACACATGTGCACACACACACACACACACACACACACACACAGACCATCATCCACCCAACTGGGCAGTTGTCAGAGTTCTTACCGTCTGCGTTGCCACCACCTGGGAGAACAGCTAGCAATGGAAGTAGCAAAACACGCATGTCATTTGCAGATGTTATTTCCTTCTCTCAGAAAAAAATGTCTTTGATTCTGTTCCAAACAAACCTTACCCCACAATATCTCTATTCTACTTCTTTCTGCCAACCAACAACAACCTTCCCCTGACTGCCCAACAAGAAAATTCACTCCAAAAACCCTGAGAACGCCTATTTAGTCTCTCATTTCCCTCTGGTTCTGACTCTCCTCTCTAGTTTCCAACTTCTCTCCTTGTCACCAACTTCCAACTTATTCACCTTCCCCTTAATTCAACTGCTATGGAACAAGCTGACGCTGGCATTGAAAAGCCACTCTAACCACTAAGGCATTTTTTTTCCTCAATCATACAATAAGAGCCCATAAAACTAAAGGGTCCCATTAACTAAATGGCTTCCCGCCCAATGTTCCCATGCTCCCCTGTTGTTTTTTGATCACTCTGTCCTTTTCAATATTTCCCATGTATTTCTTCCCCTGCTCTCTTCACCCCCTTAACTATTTCTCATTTCTGATTTAACATTGATTTATTTGCTTTGTCAGGAGTCTCCTATGACTGCCCTGCTGTGACAGTATAACACTAATACCTTTTCTCCATTATTCTTAGAGAAGAGCCAGTAACCATCACCAAAAGAAAAAAAAAAAAAAAAAAAAAAAAAAAAAAAAAAAAAAAAAAACAAGAACACTAAAATATATAAAGAAATTTCCCTCTGTTTGATTTTCATGATCCACATTCACTCCACCCAACAGATCTCTTAGCACCTGCCTGGAGTCAGGCATCTTGGTACTTAAGAATATGCAGTGCGTTGACAACAAAATCACTTTACTTGAAGGAGTTTTTACTCTACTTAGGGAGAAAAACACAATGAACTATAAATCTTGGTGTGCTGAGTTTTATTATACTGTATACACTCTCTGGATAAAGACAAGCCCTGCTTGAAATAATATTTTCTAAAATGGGGACTCCTAACTTAAAGTTTGCCAGCCGAATTTTGACTTCAATGGTTAAATTGGATATTGAGTTCCATGCCGTTATCACACTGTTATCGCCCACCTATCGAGTACCTCGCAAGTGGTAGGTGGCTTAGTGCGAATATTTGTCAAATGATGAATGAATTCAGCCAATACATCCATTTTTTAATTTATGGAGAGATATTCACATGAAACTTTTTAAAGATATCATAAAAGTTACTTGTAACCCTACCATAGGAGGATGAGAGTCTCATACACTTTTTTAAGGATAAAAGTACAAGTTACTGCCATGAGGTTTCATAAAGGATCCTGCTATAAAATTTCCTATTACTCTAAGAAACTAGTCAGAACTTGAGAGCAGTGAAGGTTAATGGAATATCCAAGTCTGTATCCCAGGATCCCTTTTTATTGTCTACTTGGATGTTTCAGGGTGTCATAAACGAGTCTTTGCTGGACAAATTTACATTCCTCTTTTATGTTGCTTGTTACTGTTCAAGGACTTCTAAATATATGTTTGTGCTTTGTAGGTATCATCCATATAAATGTGTTTGGGCTATTTACTTTATTTTTTGGTTTTCAAAAAAAATATCTGAAGCTAATATAGCGGAAAAATTTTTTTTCTCGAGACAGGGTTTCACTCTGTTATTGAGGCTGGAGTGCAGTGGAATGATCATAGTTCACTGTAACCTCAAACTCCTGGCCTCAAGCAATCCTCCTGTGTCAGCCTCCTAAAGTGCTGGGATTATTGGTATGAGCCACCAGGCATGGCCTGCAAATAATTTTTGTTTGTTTGTTTGTTTGTTTTTTCTTTTGTTTTGTTTTGTTTTGAGACAGAGTCTCACTCTGTCACCCAGGCTGGAGTGCAGTGGTGTGATCTCAGCTCACTGCAACGTCTGCCTCCCAGGTTCAAGCAATTGTCCTGCCTCAACCTCCCAAGTAGCTGGGGTTACAGGTGTGTGCCACCATGCCTGGCTAACTTTGATATTATTAATAGAGATGGGGTTTCACCATGTTGGTCTCAAACTTCTGATCTCAGGTGATCCACCTGCCTCGGCCTCCCAAAGTGCTGGGATTACAGGGATTACAGATAATTTTTTTAAAGTTGAGATTAGCATGCAAAAGCTGTAAA
>NW_016804529.1:151227-169947 GCF_001698545.2 Rhinopithecus bieti
GNTTCTCAAAAGAAGACATTCATACAGCCAACAGACACATGAAAAAATGCTCATCATCACTCGCCATCAGAGAAATGCAAATCAAAACCACAATGAGATACCATCTCACACCAGTTAGAATGGCAATCATTAAAAAATCAGGAAACAACAGGTGCTGGAGAGGATGTGGAGAAACTGGAACACTTTTACACTGTGGGTGGGACTATAAACTAGTTCAACCATCGTGGAAAACAGTGTGGCGATTCCTCAAGGACCTAGAACTAGAAATACCATTTGACCCAGCCATCCCATTACTGGGGATATACCCAAAGGATTATAAGTCATGCTGCTATAAAGACACATGCACGCATATGTTTATTGCAGCACTATTCCCAATAGCAAAGACTTGCAATCAACCCAGATGTCCATCAATGACAGACTGGATTAAGAAAATGTGGCACATATACACCATGGAATACTATGTAGCCATAAAAAAGGATGAGTTTGTGTCCTTTGTAGGGACATGGATGCAGCTGGAAACCATCATTCTCAGCAAACTATTGCAAGAACAGAAAAGCAAATACCATATGTTCTCACTCATAGGTGGGAATTGAACAATGAGATCACTTGGACACAGGAAGCGGAACATCACACACTGGGTCCTATTGTGGGGAGGGGTAGTGGGAAGGGATAGCATTAGGAGATATACCTAATGTAAATCACGAGTTAATGGGTGCAGCACACCAACATGGCACATGTATACCTATGTAACAAACCTGCACGTTGTACACATGTACCCTAGAACTTAAAGTATAATTAAAAAAAAAAAAAAAAAGAGCCCTTACCTGCCGGGGAAAGGGCAGAAAGCCCTGCTGCCTTCAGGCACAGGTGAAACCCCACTGCAACTGAGGAGGAGAAAAACAACGGGAAGGAACAATAAAACATCCTGGTTCCAGACTATTAGAGGTCCCAAACTGCTGGAAGAAAGGCAGGAACACTTACATGACAAAACTTCAAAAAATTCAAAAACAACTGACCTGCCTAAGAATGAGACTGCACCAGAACAAAAGATAGTGCTCCCACTCCTTCTCCCAAGCAGTATCATAAGTGTCAATTACGAGAGGAGTCTGCAGCTAGAAGAATGGAAAGCATGGTGGTGGGTCCTCTAGAGATACTTCACAAAGGAAACACCAAAATCTGAAAGTGGAGACATTAACAAAACCTGGCAAACCAGCCCCACCCTACGAACAGAGTAATGTAGAGGAATTTGAAGACTATTATAGCAACAGCAAAACGCAAACCCAGTTAGCTCCAGACTAGATTGACTCAAACCCTCACAGTGCAGTTCACTCTTGAATAACATGAGTTTCAACGGTGTGGGTTTACTCATACATGGATTTTCTTCTAAGTCTGCCACCAGTAAGACAACGCAACTCCTTTTCCTCCTCCTCTTTCTACCTACTGTACATGAAGACAATGAATATGAACACATGATGATCCACTTAATAAATAGATACATTTTCTCTCCCTTCTGATTTTGTTAAAAATATTTTCTTTCCTCTTGCTTACTTCATTATAAGAATGTCATCTATAATACATTTAACATACAAAATATGTGTTCATCAACTGTTTTTGTTAGCAGTAAGGCTTCCAGTCAATAGTAGGCTATAGTTAAGATTTGAAAAAGTCAAAAGTTATACATGGATTTTTGACTGCATGGGGCCGTCATCACTCCTAACCCCTGTGTTATTCAAGGGTCAACTGTACAAGTTTAGCAAGCTTAGCCTGATTTCTCATATGGAATGGCTCCTGGGAAAACCTTAGAGATATAGGGACTGTAATTCTTAAAAAGCTCCTCTAAAACTTTATGAGGCTTCTCCCTCACTCAAATGAAATAGAGCAGCAGGGACAGCAGACTTCACGCCAAGGTAACAAAATGAGGGCACTAAAGCTAGCACACACACACAAATGTTTCCCAAGTTAATGCAAAGAGTAGGGAATGAAAAGATGAGAGAGATGGGAAGAGAGGAACAACACTGGGCTGATCAGGTACAAGACATCCGCATGACTCAGACCAAGGTGGAAGATGGCAGAAATGGTTGGGGAAGGCTGAGCTACCCACGGTCCTAGGATGGAAAGTCTGAGAGAGGCAAGATTCTCTGAAGGTTGTAAAGAGGCAGAGTCAGGATCATCCTCCAAATAGTGAGTTAATGAGTGTATTGTATATCCTGGGCTTGCTTCATGGGGCATGCAACCAATGGAGCAGCATAGTTGATGCCCTATGATCTTCATCTTTAAATTCTTCATAATTTTATCTTAATGTGTGTTTTATAAATGAAGTCAAATGAGCCAAAAATAACTTGTGTGAGGGCTTCTCAGCTCACATGTGGTCTTGGCTCTCATCACTTCACCTCCCCAGCACTGATTCTCTGCCATCTGCTTCCCACCGTCTGGGGCCACAGGCAATTCCTGCCTTCCTGTCCACCACCACCCTGCCACTCTCTGCCCATACAGCCATCTGATCTCATCAGCAGAGGAGGCCCCTTCTGCCATCACCTTTCACAATTATCTCGCTTCTGGCAGGGGCACAAGGAGAATAAGATTTGGGGGCATGCATCTCACAGTATCTGCACAGAGCTTGGCTTTAGCCCCATCCCCACCCAGGCTGCACCACAGAGTGTTTTGAGACAACTCAGGACAACCTGCTATCCCTTGATCCAATAATCAAGTGCATCTCCATACAGTGGTTGCAATTTCATGGTGGTCACCCATCTGTAGAGGGTTGGAGTGGCCACGGTGGGAAGGGGAGGCTGACTTCCTCTTCCCAGCAAGAGGAACCCAGCAGCCAGAGGGCAACTTGCATGGGCTCAGAGTCATGGAGTGGGGCCCCTGGGCACCTAAGAGCCTCTGTGTTCACCCTGTGAGTATCCCTGTGCCCGAGGGGTACAACATTAGCAAAATAAACAAATAAACAAAAATAACAAAACAAAACACCATAACAAGTTGAGACAGAGAGAAAGAGACAGAAACTTTAGAAGGAACGAGAAAGTTTTATATTTTAATACTTTTAAAAGCACTCTTATCCTGCCTATTTGAACACAGACCTGCTATGCTCTGAATCTTTGTGTCTTCCCAAAACTCATATGTTGAAATCTAACCCCTGATGTGATGTTAGTAGGAAGTGGGGCCTTTGGGAGGTGATTAGATTGAGATTGGAGCCCTCATGAATGTGATCAGTTCCCTTATAAGAGACCCAAGAGAGACCCCTGACCCCTTCCACCATGTGAGGACACATCCAGAAAGTGTACTCTATGTACCAGAAAGCAGGTCTCCACTAGACACTCAATCTTCCTTGATCTTCCCAGCCTCTATAACTGTGAAAAATAAGTTTATGCTATTTATAAGCCACCCAGTCTGTGGTATTCTGTTTTAGCAGCCTGAATGGAGAATGAAAGGTCCCCAGATTTTTATTCTTTACAACCCCACAAATTATGTGGCCTGCACCCTTGAGTATGTGGTCAGAAAAGGAAAGAGAAGTCAGTTTACATTTGATAAGGAGAAGAAAGAGAATTAACTAATTGAGAAATGGAGTTCCGGGACCAAAGGTCTGGGAGCTGATCAGAAACACCAGGGGCATAAAATATGCTAAAGAAGGAAGAAGCAGGAGAAGAGGAAGTTGGGCGCAGATTGGAAAGAGAAGTGGAGCCAAGCCACAAGTTTCTCCACCCCAACTTATTGTGGGCAGAGCTGATCTTTATCAGAGATGCAGGCAGTAGCTGGTAAGAGTCATAGTCCTACTGTGGGTCTGCAACTTTCCCAGCCAACTCCACTCCTGAGTGTACACTCAGCTATGGGGGGTACAGGGCAGGATCTGAATGAGGGAATGGAAGGGAACAGGGCTTCTTGGAAGCTGTCTGGGGGTGCTGAGAAATTGAGGGTGGGGGCTGAGAAACAGCAGAATGCTAGCCAAAACTCAAGAGATAAGATAGGTAGGGAAGGTGACCAGGATCAGAGAAAATGAAAATAATTAAGAGAGAAGGAGATGGCTATCACTGATCACTGATAATTTTGTGCTCCCTGGACACAGGAAACCCCAGAGAAGAAAACTATGGTGAATAACATATACCCTGATTAGAACTCAATCAGACAGGTGTCCCAGCTATCCTTGGCAAGTCCAGTATTCTTCCCTTTGCCACCAAACCTTTCCCCAGGATCCACTTTCTTGAATCACTGGTGTTCACGCAAAAGCATGTTCCTGTTCACTGTAACAGCTCTTATCTGTTGCTCCCCCAAAGCCGAACATGGCTTCTAAATTCTTCCTTCCCCAGTGAAGCTCTCCTCAGAACCCAGATATGAAAGCTCCCCTCCCGACATGGTCTCATCTCATCTGACTTCCCCCTCTTCACTAACAGAAACCTCAATTTCCTGGCCAAAGAAACCACTGCCTCTCATAACCACATGACTTTTCTGGGCTTGTCATCTTCCCTCTCACTCTGCTTGAAGTTTTTCCTTGCCATTCTGGCTTCCGGCAGGTCTCGCTTTATCTGCCTGTGTGCTGCTGGCCTCTCACAGCACATCTCTTGCAGTAAAAGGAGCTTTAGACTGAATCAAGATGAGCCCCCACATGGGACTCCTGTTGGACATTTTGAATTGGAGAGATCCTTAACACTTTGGCCTCAGTTTCCTTATCTGTAAAATAACTAGATTGAAAGAACTGAATAGTCGCTAATGTCACCATGGCTTAGTCTTTGTGTCTTAACCTTGCTCCTGTTCCTTCCCATACACGTGTTCTTCTTCCTCCATCTTTCTCACTATTCTGTGTCTTCACTGTCATCCTCCCTTAGCCTTTATCTCAGCGCCGAGAGCCTCCTCTTCGTTTTCTCATACTTCCTATCCATTCAATTTAACCTCAGTCCCTCCTCCTGGACTCGCTTTCCTAACTAAAGCATTGCCTTGTCACATGACCCTTGGATTTCTGTGTGTAATACATGAAACAGCCAGGGATCCTGCCTGTGGAAAGACAGCACACTACATGACTTGAAAAGACATACTAATACAAAACACCCAGAAATGCAAGATTGTTTTAAATAATTTTTAAATGTATAAGCTACATTTACAATGAAATAAAGGAAGTCCTCTAAGGGGCAAAGTAAAGAAATGGAAACCCAGAGAGGCAAACAGGATCCATAACTGGACATACTAAGCATTCTCTTGTATAGATCCCTAGGAGTTTGGCTACTGTTAGTCACTTGAATCAGGAAACAAGGCCTTAGGATGAAAAAAAAAAATGGTAATAAGAGTTGCAACTGAGGCTCCTGCTACATCTTCACTTCAGTGATAGAATGGACGAATAGACTATAAAAATAAATCCATCCAATTTTATGGATTGGTTTTTCAGTTTTTCTCCTTCTGAGGATTGCTAATTACAGGTCTGAGTTTGAAGTTCAAAAGTATCTACTTGCATGAGCCTGAAATTCACAAGCTAAGAAATTAATTTTAAAAGTAATTCCAGGCTGGGCATGGTGGCTCACGCTTATAATCTCAGCACTTTGGGAGCCGGAGGTGGGCGGATCACTTGAGTTCAGGAGTTTCAGACCAGCCTGGCCAACATGGTGAAACTTCGTCACTACTGAAAAGACAAAATTAAGCCAGGTGTGGTTGCGCACTACTGTAATCTCAGCTACTCAGGAGGCCGAGGCACGAGAATGTCTTGAGCCCAGGAGGTGGAGGTTGCTGTGAGCCGAGATCGCGCCTCTGCACTCCAGCCTGGGAGACAGAGCAAGGCTCTGTCTCAAAACAAAACAAAACAAAACAAACATAATTCCAGGTGTGCCACCTGCTGAAAGTTAAAGCAAAGTTCATCTCAAGAGAACCACCCTCAATACAAGCTGCAAAGGATATTTCACAAAAAGCCTTTCCTAAGGTGAGGTCGCCATCCATAATTAGCACTGGGAGAAAGATTGCATGATGAAGGAAAGTTGGCAGACAGAATAGTTTTGTTTCCCTAAGATATAACATATAGAGGAATTTATATTTTAAAACCTTAAAGTCGGCCGGCGGGCCACGGTGGCTCAGCCCTGCTATATCCCAGCACTTTGGGAGCCTGGAGACCGGACGGATCACGAGGGTCAGGAGATCGAGACCATCCTGGCCTAACATGGTGAACCCGTCTCTAACTAAAAAACTACAAAAAACTAGGCCGGGCGAAAGTGGCGGGCGCCTGTATCCCAGCTACTTCGCTGAGGCTTGAGGCAGCGAGAATGGCGCATAAACCTGAGAGGCGGAGCTTGCAGTGACTGAGCATCCGGCCACTGCCACTCCACCTGGGCCGACAGAAACGAGACGTCCTGTCTCAAATAATAAATAATATAAATAAATAAATAAATAAATAAAATAAAATAAACCTTAAAGTCAAAAAGGTTTGAAAAAAGACATTATCAAAAAATACCAAGAATATTTTAAAGCAAACTAAACTTCTAAAAAGATAAACTCTAATTACTATAATTAAAATATCAATAAGTGGATTAAACAACAAAGACAAAAGCAATTTAAAATACTTCTAAATTGGGAGAGCTGAAGAATTTCCTCTACTGCAATATAGAGATAAAGAAGTGTTGAATATGAAAGAAGTTAAGACATATGAAAATTAGTATGAAATCCAGTATGAGCCCAATAGGAATTTCATTAAAAGACAAAACACATAATTGGAAGAGGAAATACTTAAAGAAAGCATGGCTGAAAATTTTCCAGAAGTAATGAAAGATATGAATGTTTAGATTCAAAAAAGACAGAAGCACCAAAGCAGAATTAATAAGTTTTTAAAATAATCTTTATTTTCATAGTGAAGAGCAAAACTTAAAGATGTAGATAGCTCAGAACATAAGACAATAGAAAGCAAAGTTCCTTTTATTATATTTCAGTCATTATATTTCAATTATAAACAATCAGTTGCCTACAAATATCAAGTGTTATGCTAAACACTTAGATTACAAACAGTAGAAAGATAAAAGCTCAAACTCTACAGAAAGAAACCTGTAAATCAATCATAAATATAGAGTGTGATAATTCTCTCGTGAGAGAAAGTATAGGGAAATGAACAAACCTGATTAAATCTCTCTGCTCCATATTTTCACTGTTTGCATGGCTTTGCACACTCTGAGCACCAGACTTTTGGCTGCAATAATCAGGCATAAATATTATGGCAATAATTGTTGCCATAATATTTATATATTTTTTCCTATTGAGTTGTTCGAGTTCCTTATATATTCTGGTTATTAATCCCTTGTCAAATAGATAGTTTGCAAATATTTTCTCCTATTCTCTGGGTTGTCTCTTCACTTTGTTGTTTCTTTGCTTTGCAGCTTTTTAACTTGGCATGATCCCACTTGTCCATTTTTGCTTGGTTGCCTGTGTTTTGGAGGTATTTTTCTCAAGAAATCTTCATCCAGTCCAGTGTCCTAGGGAGTTTCCCCGGGGTTTTCCTGTAGTAGTTCCATAGTTTGAGGTCTTGGATTTAATTCTTCAATCCATTTTGATTTGATTCATGTGTACAGTGAGAGATACAGGTCTAGTTTCATTCCTTTGCATGTGGATATCCAGTGTTCCCAGCACCATTTACTAAAAAGACTGTCCTTTCCTCAGTGTATGTTTTGGTACCTTTGTCAAAAATGCATTCACTGTAGATGTATGAATTTATATCTGGGTTCTCCATTCCATTCCATTGATCTATGTGTCTGTTTTTAGGCCATTGCCATGCTGTTTTGTTTACTATAGCTCTGTAGTATAATTTGAAGTCAGGTAATGTGATTCCTCTAGTTTTGTGCTGTTTGCTAAAGATAGCTTTGGCTTTTCTGCATCTTCTGTGGTATCATATAAATTTTAGGATTATTTTTTCTATTTCTGTGAAGAATGTCATCGGTATTTTGATAGAGATTGCTTTGAATCTGTAGGTTACTTTGGGTAGTGTAGATGTTTTAATGGTATTGATTCTTCCATTCCATGAACATGGAATATCTTATTTGTGTGTGTCTACTTTAATTTCTTCCATCAATGTTTTATAGTTTTCATTGTAGATATCTTTCACTTGTTTGGTTAACTTAATTTCTAGCTATTTTTTAGGAATTTTTTAGCTATTGTAAATGAGATCACCTTCTTGGTTTATATTTCCAATTGTTTTCTGCTGGCATATAGAAATGCTGCTGATTTTGTATGTTGGTTTTGTATCCTACAACTTCACTGAATTTGTTTATCACTTCTAATCGTTTTTTGGCAAAATTTCTGGATTTTTCCAAATATAAAATCACAGCATTTACATAGAAAGATAATTGGACTTCTTCCTTTCCAATTTGGATGCTCCTTATTTCCTTCTTTTTTCTGATTGCTTTAGCTAGGACTTTCAGTACTATGTTGAAAAACAGTGGTGAAAATGGGCATCCTTTTCTTGCTCCAGATCTTAGAGGAAAGGCTTTCAGCTTTTTCCCCATTCGGTATGATACTAGCTGTGGGTCTGTCATATATGGCTTTTATTTTGTTGAGGTTTGTTGCTTCCATACAGTTTTTTGAGGCTTTTTATCATTAAGGAATGTTGCATTTTATCAAAGACTTTTCCAGCATCAACTGAAATGATCATATGATTTTTGTCCTTCATTCTATTGATATGATTACTGGATCAAATCAATTTATTTGCATATGTTGAATCATCCTTGCATCCCTGGGATAAATCCCACTTGGTAATGATGAATGATCTTTTAACGTGCTGTTGAATTTGGTTTGCTACTATTTTGTTGAGGATTTATGCCTCAGTATTCATCAGGGATATTGGCCTGTAGTTGTGTGTGTGTGTGTGTGTGTGTGTGTGTGTGTGTGTGTGTGTGTATCTTGTCTGGTTTTGATATCAGGATAATACTGGCCTCATACAATGAGATTGGAAGTATTCCCTCCTCTTCTATTTTTTGAATAGTTTAAGTAGGATTGGTATTAGTTCTTCTTTAAATGTTTGGTCAAGCTCAGCAGTGAAGCCATTGGGTCCCAGGATTTTCTGTGCCGTGAGACTATTTATCATGGCTTCAATCTCATTACTTGTTATTGGTCTGTTCAGATTTTGGATTTCTTCATGGCTGAGTCTTTTTAGGTTGCATATGTCCAAGAATCTATCCATTTCTTCTAGGTTTTCCAATTTATTGGCATACAGTTGCTCATAGTGGCCACTAATGATCCTTTAAATTTCTGCATTGTAAGTTGTAATGTCTTCTTTTTCACTCCTGATGTTTTTATTTGGGACTTCTCTCTTTTATCTTAGTTAGGCTACAGCTTTGTTGATTTTGGTTACTATGCCAATCTCTCCCTATACCTCCTCTATAAGGCCAATCGCACTTAGATTTGCCCTTTTGAGGGCTATTTTCTAGATCTTGTAGTCATTCTTCATTCTTTTCTATTTCTTTTCTTTCGTCTTCTATGACTGTGTATTTCAAATAGCCTGTCTTAAAGCTCACTAATTTTTTTTCTGCTTGATCGATTCTACTGTTAGGAGATTCTGATGTGGGCCAGGCACAATGGCTCACGCTTGTAATCACAGCACTTTGGGAGGCTATGGTGGGAGGATCACTTGAGCCCAGAAGTTTGAGACCAGCCTGGGCAACTTGAGGAGACCACCATCGCTACAAAAAAAATATTTAAAAAATTATCTGGGCATGGTGGCATGTGCCTGTGTTCCCAGCTACTTGGAAGGCGGAGGTGGGAGGATTGCTTGATCCCAGGAGGTCGGGGCTGGAATGAACTATGATTGTGCCACTGCATTCCAGCCTGAGTGACAGAGCAAGACCCATCTCCAACACTCTGGTGAATTCTACAGTATATGAATTGCATTTTTCAACTCCAGAATTTCTGCTTGATTCTCTATAATTATTTCAATCTCTTAGTTAAATTTATCTGATAGGATTCTAAATTCCTTATCTGCTTTATATTGGATTTTGTTAAGCTTCCTTAAAACAGTTATTTTGAAGTATCTGCCTGAAAGGTCACATATCTCTGTCTCTCCATGGTTGGTCACTAGTGCCTTATTTAGTTCATTTAGTCAGGTCATGTTATTCTGGATACTCTTGATGCTTATGGATGTTCACGAGTGTCTGGGCATTGAAGAGTTAGGTATTTATTGTAGTCTTCTCAGTCTGGGCTTATTTCTACCCATCCTTCTTGGGAAACTTTTTCAGATATTTGAAGGAACTTAGGTGTTATGATCTAAATATTTGGTTATTGTAGCTATATTTGCTTTGGGGGACACCCCAAATCCAGTAATGCTATGGCTCTTGCAGACTGATAGAGGTGCCACCTTGGTGGTCTTGGGTAATATTCAGGAGAATTCCCTGGATTGCCAGGCAGAGACTCTTGTTCTCTTTCCTTACTTTCCTCCAAACAAAAAGATTTTCCGTCTCTGCCTTGAGCTGCCTGGAGCTGGGGGAGGGATGACACAAGCACCCCTGTGGCCACAACCACTGGGACTGTGCTCTGTCAGACCTGAAGGCATAACAGCACTTGGTCTTTCCCAAGACCCACAGTGACCACTGCCTGGCTACTGCCTATAGTCACTCAAGGCCTTAGGGCTCTCAAATCAGCAAGTGGCAAATCTAACCAGGCTTGTCCTTACCTTCAGAGTGGCAAGTTGCCCCCAGCCCTGGGCAGGTCTGGAGATGCTTCTGGAGAGCCAGGATTTAGAGTTGAGAACCTTTGGATTCTACCTACCTCTGTATTCTACTGCAGCTGAACTGGCACTAAAACCACAAGACAAAATCCTTCCTACTCTTCCCTCCCCTTTCCTCAAGCACAGAGGTCTCTCCCCAGGGCCACCACTGCCCGAGGCCCACAACAAGTACTGCTCAGCTACTGCTGATGTTTACTCAAAGAACAAGGGCTCCTCAGTCTGTTTGTGGTGAACGCTGCCAGACCTGAGTGTCTCTCTTCATGGCAGGGGATTTCCCTCTAGCCCCGGTCAGGTCCAGAAATGCCATCCAGGAGCCAAGGTCTAGAATCAGGGACCCCCAAGTGACCACTTAGTGCTCTACCCTACTAGCCAAGCTGGTACCCAAGTTGCAAGACAAAGTTCCCTTTACTTGTCTCTCTCTTTTCCTTAAACAGAAGGGGTCTCTTTCCATGGCTACCACAGCTGGGAATGTGCTGGGTCACACCTGAAGCCAGCACATCTCTGAGTCTCTCACAATGCCTGCAGAATATACTGCATAGCTACCACTGTTGATTATTCAGGGTCCATGGGCTCTTTAGTCAGCAGGTGATGAATCCTGACAAAAACAGGTCCTTCCCTTCAAGGCAGTAGGTCTCTTTCTGGCCCAGGATGTGTCTAGAAATGTCATCTAGGAGCTAAGGGCTGAGATGGAGGCCTCAGCGCTCTTCCTAGTGCCCTATTTATTGTGGCTGTGTTGTGGGATTTAGGAGGATGAGAGAGACCTTGGGTTAAAACAGGGGAATCTTTTATTGAGTGCACTCAGGCCCAGCAGACTCACGTCCAAAGACAGGACCTGGAACAAAGACAGCACTTGACTTTTATACACACTTCACAAAAGAGGGTGGGCGAACTTGAAGCAAGCTTACAGTGGCATGAAAGCAGGGATACAGAAGCAGGACAAAGACAGTCAGTCAAACTGTAACAGGTTCACAACTCAGGATTGCATACAACCATTGCTGTGCAACCCAGATGTCCATTATCTAGGTTTGCCTAGGCACAGACTTATCCCATAACCTTCACTATGGTGCCTAGACAGCTGTAGCTCAGGCCTGCTTAGGTTTCTCATGACCTTCGCCGTACTTCTTAGATAAAACAGAATACTTGAAGTTACTAGTTACAGAGAACAAGAATATATAAACTCATACCATAAAACAAAGGGAAATTTGTTTTTCTTCTCCGTATGTTGAGGGAGTGCTGGGAGAGTCTCCAGAGCACATTAGATAATGTTATCAAGACTCTTCCCGGGTCTGGGCTGTGCCTGTTGCTGCCTCTGGGACCAGTCAACCTAATACAGGAAAGCTTATTTTCTTTCTTTTAATTTTATTTTCTTTAATTTCCCACCTCAGCTGAGCTCATATCCAAGGTGCAAGACAAAGTCCTCTTTACTTTCCCCCATCCTTCCTCAAGCAGAGAGAAGCAGTCTCTCCTGGAGCTGTAAGCTTCACTGTCTGGAGTTGGGGAGGGGTGATGCAAGCACTCCTTCAACCACCCTGGCTGGTGTCTCATTAGGTTGCATACACCCCAAGTCCACTGGCTCTGAGCTCCACACAGCACCAGGACTTGCTCAGGAATTGCAGTTTTGTGGCCTCGACTACCTTTCAAGTTTACTTAAGACCCCATAGCACTTTAGCCCAGGGCTTTAGCATGGCTTACCAGAATGATTTGCTTCTGATTCGGGCTAATCTAAATGCTCCCCCTGCAGGTTCTGCCCCATGTTGTTTTCCAGTAAAAAAGCAACATGGGGCAGCACTAAGTTTCCAATGCAAAGTCCCACAATCATTGCACTCTCCCTTTCCTAAGCACACAGATTCTCTCTCCATGCCAAGCGACTACTGCTGGGGAATCAAGGAGGGGTAGTGTAGGTGATTCAAGACTGTCTTTCCTACCTACTTTAGTGCCTCTTTCCTTAACAGGATATTAAAGTCAAGTGATGTGACCACTCACCTGATTTTTGGTTCTTAGGAAAGTGCTTTTGTGTGGATAGTTGTTCAGTTTGATTTTCTTCAGGGGAAATGAATGCTAGAGGCTTCTCTTTGGCCATCTTGCTATACCTCCTATCAAGTTATGAAATTTTTAAAGTTACATCTGGGCACAGTGGCTCACGTCTGCAATTTCAGCACTTTGGGAGGCCAAGGCAAGCAGATTCCGTGAGTGCAGGAGTTTGAGACCAGCCTGGGCAAATGGAGAAACCCATATTGACTAAAACAAAAATTAGCCAGGTATGGTGGTGTGTGCCTGTAGGCCAAGTTATTTGGGTGGCTGAGGTGGAAGACTCTGAGGTGGGATTTCAAAAGAAAACATAGCAAAATTAATCAGCTAATTCAAAAGAAGGCAAGAAAAGAGGAATAGATGAATAACAAAAAAGAAAAAATAAACATAAAACAAATAGTAAAACAATAGATCTAAATCCAACCTATCAATAATTACTATGTTAAAGGACCAAACACCAATTAAAAAGTACATGTTGTCAGAATGGATATAAGTGCAAGACATAACAATATGTTGTCAACCAAAAAAAACCCACATTAAACTTAAAGACACATAATGTGACAGCAGATTGATGGATTGATTGAAAAAGAAAAATGATACAAATATTAAGCATTAAAAACTCTACTGATTTTACTAATATAATGTAAAATAGACTTTAAAACAAAGAGTATTGTCAGAGACAAAAAAGGATAGTTTATAATGATAAATGGATCAACTCATTTGAAAACCTAACAACCAGTAAGGTGTGAATCAGAAACTTTAAAGAAAAATGGATATGTTCATTATTTAGATTGTGGTGATAGTTTCATGAGTGTATATACATATCAAACATCAAATTGTGTACATTAAATACAAGCAGCTTAATATATGTTAGGAGCTGAAAATACTAAATATAAGTGAAAAGAAAAGTTACGCCTATTTGTAAAGAATTATTTAATCAGTCAACCTTCAATTAAGACAACAAACCTTCTGCACAGCAAAAGAAACTACCATCAGAGTGAACAGGCAACCTACAGAATGGGGAAGAAAAATTTTTGCAAATCTACTCATCTGACAAAGGGCTAATATTCAGAACCTACAAAGATACTCAAACAATTACAAGTGAAAAAAAAAAAAAAAAAACACCATCGAAAAGTGGGCAAGGGATAGAACAGACATCTCAAAAGAAGACATGCAATACAGCCAACAGAACACATAAAAACCCATACATCACTGCCCCATCAGGAAAGCAAATCAAAACCCACCAAATGAGATACCATCTCACACCAGTTAATGAATGGCAATCATTAAAAAATCAGGAAACACAGGTGTGGAGAGATGTGAGAAATAGGACAAGTTTTACACTGTGGTGGGACTGTAAACAGTTCACCATGGTGGAAAACAGTTGGTGCGACCTCAAGGATCTAGAAACTAGAAAAACCATTTGACCCAGCATCACATTACTGGGATATACCCCAAAGTATATAAGTCATGCTGCTATAAAGACCACATCACACGTGATGTTTATTGGGCACTATTCACAATAACAAAGACTTGGAATCAACCCAATTCCATCAACGACAGACTGGATTAAGAAAATTGCACATATAGCATGCCATGGAATACTATGCAGCCATTAAAAAGGATCAGTTTGTGCCTTTGTAGGGACCATTGGAATGGCAGCGGAAACCAATCATGGGCCTCGCAAACTAATCGCAAGATACAGGAAAAGCAATACCGACATGTTCTCACTCATAGGTGGGAATTGAACAATGAAGCAACTGGACACAGGAAGGGCAACATCACACACCAGGGCCTATTGTGGGGAGGGGGGAGGGAGGATGGATAGCATTAGGAAATATACCTAATATAAATGACAAGTTAATAGGTGCAGCACACCAACATGGCACATGTATACATATGTAACAAACCTGCATGGTGTGCACATGTACCCTGGAACTTAAAGTATAATAATAAAAAAAAAAAGACAACAAACCCACATTCTACAGAATTTAGATTATACAGATTTCTGATAAGGATGATTTATGATAAGAGAAAGGTGTGTGTGATTCTATTCTGAGGGGTTCTGAATCAACTATATTGTAGAGTGGGGAGGCTAGTGAGATGGCACATAATGTCTTCTCCTATTTCCAAAAAATTCATTGCCCCTGAGAATCCCTTAAGAACAAGCAAGGAGATCACCAGTGAGAAATACCTATTTAAAATGGAGTTTCTTTGAGATCCAGACAACAAACTCATGCTTATACTAATCTTCCACAAAGCCCAGCCTCTGTGATGGAGACTGTTAATACCTTCTTCCCAGAACACAAATGATGCATGTACTCATTCTATAATTCTTAGTATCCCCAACATCCTAGAAAATGTTCACTATCAGAAAATTTGATGTCTTTCACATAGCATTCTAAGAATGTGCTTTTGCAAATCCCACTCGCAAAAGAATTTCAAAAACAATGTAACTGTACCACATACTTTTAAGCTGACATCAAAAATTTTCCTCATAAATTTAAGTAGTTCCAAACAATACAATTCCTACTATGTGTTAGATATTGACACTTTAAAATGAACCTGTTATATCACCCTTTTCAGTATATCTAGAGGAATCTAAATATGATAATTTAATATTTACCATCATTCATTTTAAAAATACTTAAGCAAATATTTTAGACAAAACTACATAATTCAATTTTCACCTTGTATTAGTTTATTTTCAAGCAGCTGATAAGACATACCTGAGACTGGGCAACTTACCAAAAAAAGAAGTTTATTGGACAGTTCCACATTGCTGGAGAGGCCTCACAATCATGGCAGAAAACAAGGAGGAGCAAGTCACATCTTACGTGGATGGCAGCAGGCAAAGAGAGAAAGCTTGCGCAGGGAAACTCCTATTTTTAAAACCATCAAATCTCATGAGACTCATTCACTCCCATAAGAAGAGTGCAGGAAAGACCCACCACCATAATTCAATTGCCTCCCACTGGGTTCCTCCCATGACAGGTGGGAATTGTGGGAGTTACAATTCAAGATGAGATTTGGGTGGAGACACAGCCAAACAATGCCATTCCACCTCTGGCCCCTCCTAATCTCAAGTCCTCACATTTCAAAACCAATCATGTCTTTCCAACAGTCCACAAGAGTCTTAACTCATTTCAGAATTAACTCAAAAGTCCACAGTCCAACATCTCTTCTGAGACAAGGCAAGTCCCTTCTGCCTACAAGCCTGTAAAAGCAAAAGCAAGTTAGTTACTTCCTAGACACAATGAGGGTACAGGAATTGGGTAAATATGGTCATTCCAAATGGGAGAAATTGTCCAAAACAAAGGGGCTGCAGACTCCATGCAAGTCCAAAATGCAGCATGGCAGTCAAATCTTAAAGCTCCAAAATAATCTCCTTTGGTTCCATGTCCTGCATCCAGGTCACACTGATGCAAGAGGTGGATTCACATGGTCTTGGGCAGCCTCCCTTCTGACTGCTTTCATGGGATGGTGTTGAGTGTCTGCAGTTTTTCCAGATACGCAGAGCAAGCTGTCCATGGATCTACCATTCTGGGGTCTGGAGAACAGTGGCCCTCTTCTCACAGCTCCACTAGGCAGTGGCCCAGTAGAGACTCTGTGTGGGGGCTCCAATCCCACATTTCCCTTCCACACTGCCTTAGCAGAGGTACTTCATGAGAGCCCTATCCCTGCAGCAAACTTCTGCCTGGACATCCAGGCATTTCCATACATCCTCTAAAATCTAGGCCGAGGTTTCCAAACTCAATTCTTGACTTCTGTGCACCCTCAGGCTTAATACTATGTGGAAGCTGCCAAGACTTGGGGCTTGCATTCTGTGAAACCATGGCTCAAGTTTTACTTTGGTCCCTTTTAGAAATGGCTGGAGTGGCTGGAATGCAGGGCACCAAGTCCCTAGGCTTCACACAGCATGGGGACCTGGGCCCAGCTGTTAAAACCATCTTTTCCTTCTAGGTCTCTGGGCCTGTGATGGAAGGGGCTGCTGCAAAGGTCTTGGACATCCCCTGGAGACATTTTCCCCACACTCTTGGTGATTAACATTCAGCTCCTCATTGCTTATGCAAATATCTGCAGCCAGTTTGAATTTCTCCTCAGAAAATGGGATTTTCTTTTCTATTGCATTGTCAGGCTACAAATTTTCTGAACTTTTATGCCTTATTTCCCTTTTGAAACTGAATGCCTTTAACATCAAGTCACCTCTTGAATGCTTTGCTGTTTAAAAATTTCTTACACCAAATACCTTAAATCATCTCTCTCAAGTTCAAAGTTCCACAAATCTCTAGAGCAGGAACAAAATGCCACCAGTCTCCTTGATAAAACATAACAAGAGTCACCTTTACTGCAGTTACCAACAAGTTCCTTATCACTATCTGAGACCACCTCAGTCTGGACCTTATTGTTCATATCACTATTGGCACTTTGGTCAAAGCCATTCAACAAGTCTCTAGGAAGTTCCAAACTTTCCCACATCTTCCTGTCTTCTTCTGAGCACTCCAAACTGTTCCAACCTCTGCCTGTTACCCAGTTCCAAAGTCATTCCCACACTTTCAGGATTAATTAATTTTTTAATTTTTATGGAGGAAAGCAGAGAGATACCATGTTCACATTAGTTAACATATAACAATGAAAGAATTTTAAATACAATGTTACATAATTCCTTGAATTCCAGCTAAGTCATACCTCAAAATTCATATAATGATATATCACCAAAAATTTTCAGCAACACCCCACTCTACTGATACCAATTTACTGCATTAGTTTGTTTTCATGCTACTGATAAAGACATACCCGAGACTGGGAAACTTACAAAAGAAAGAGGTTCATCTGACTTACAGTTCTACCTGGCTGGGGAGGCCTCACAATCATGGCAGAAGGCAAGGAGGAGCAAGTCACATCTTATGTGGATGACAGCAGGCAAAGAGAGAGAGTTTATGCAGAGAAACCCCCATTTTTAAAACCATCAGATCTCATGAGACTCATTCACTATCATGAGAACTATGCAGAAAAGACCCACCCCTATAATTCAATCACCTCCCACCAGGTTCCTCCCATGACAGGTGGGAATTGTGGGAGTTACAATTCAAGACGAGACTTAGGTGGGGACACAGCCAAATCATATCACATCTTAAACTCATATTTTCACCTCACTTTCTTTGCATAATTTTATCATAATTTATTATGTTTTATGCTTGAAAGTCTTTTATTAATCACCCTCTCATACTTTGCGCCAATAAAATTGTATACAAATTGAAATTTTAAAACCTAATTTTCTGTGACCCTAACCTCCACATGTTAAAAGCTCTCCTCTAGATGGAGCTATTATTATTATTAATTCAAGATTGATCAAAACAGCCAAAATATATCATAAATTTTAATGTTATTGTTAAACATATAAAACAGAATGGCATTGAAAATACATCTCTTAATGAGATGAATGATATTGAAATTATTTTCAGTTAGTCATATATTTATGGATGAATGTTACTTATTGCTAGAATAAGACAGGGTTTGACACCAACTCTTTTCCAATTTTTTAATTTTTATGGAGGAAAGCAAAGAGATATCGTGTTCACATAAGTTAACATATAGCAATGAAAGCATTTTTTTTATTATACTTTAAGTTCTAGGGTACATGTGCATAATGTGCAGGTTTTTTACATATGTATACTTGTGCCATGTTAGTGTGCTGCACCCATCAACTTGTCAGCACCCATCAACTCGTCATTTACATCAGGTATAACTCCCAATGCAATCCCTCCCCCCGACCCCCAACCCATGATAGGCCCCGGTGTGTGAAGTTCCCCTTCCCGAGTCCAAGTGATCTCATTGTTCAGTTCCCACCTATGAGTGAGAACATGCGGTGTTTGGTTTTCTGTTCTTGTGATAGTTTGCTGAGAATGATGGTTTCCAGCTGCATCCATGTCCCTACAAAGGACACAAACTCATCCTTTTTTATGGCTGCATAGTATTCCATGGTGTATATGTGCCACATTTTCTTAATCCAGTCT
>NW_016804529.1:173972-186041 GCF_001698545.2 Rhinopithecus bieti
CTTTGTTGTTGTTGTTGTTGTTGTTGTTGTTTAGCTGTGCCCTGTCCCCAGAGGTGGAGTCTACAGAGACTGGCAGGCCTCCTTGAGCTGCTGTGAGCTCCACCCAGTTCGATCTTCCCAGGGCTTTGTTTACCTACTTAAGCCTCAGCAATGGCAGGCGCCCCTCCCCCAGCCTTGCTGCTGCCTTGCAGTTAGATCGCAGACTGCTGTGCTAGCAATGAGGAAGGCTCCGTGGGCATGGGACCCTCTCGGCCAGGTGTGGGATATAATCTCCTGGTGTGCCCATTTGCTGAAAGAGCAGTATTGGGGTGGGAGTTACCTGATTTTCCAGGTGTGTGTCTCAGTTCCCCTGGCTAGGAAAAGGGATTCCCGTCCCCCTTGGGCTTCCCAGGTGAGGCAATGCCTCGCCCTGCTTCAGCTCTCGCTGGTCGGGCTGCAACAGCTGACCAGCACCCATTGTCCCGCACTGCCTAGTGAGATAAACCCAGTACCTCAGTTGAAAATGCAGAAATCACCTGTCTTCTGTGTCACTGGCGCTGGGAGCTGGAGACTGGAGCTGCTCCTATTCGGCCATGCTCTGCCCTCCAATGAAAGCATTTTAAATACAATGTTACATAATTTCTTGAATTCCACCTAAGTCATACCTCAAAATTCACATAATGATGTATCACCAAAAATTATTTTTAATAATTTCACAGATGAAAACTCACTTAGATCTTATTTCATTTTTTAAATTAAAAAAAGGAACTCCAATTAATTTGAAAAGGGGTTTATTATCTAGCCAACAGAAGAAATTACTTTTTCATCCGCATCAGCAATGTTTCAAATTGTTCTTTTGTTTAGAACCCCTGAGGTTTAGCATCATTCCTTGACAATACACCAGAATAAGATCTTTAGGGATAAGCTATATGCTTTTCCTCATGAGAAACCAATTATGAAAAGGGTCAAGGGAAGTTAGAAGCATCAAGAAAATTACCTAAGCATGTCAATTTTGGTGAAGAGTATGTATAAAATTTGGAAATTGATCCCCTTAAAACTACCAATCCCTATACCCTCTTTGAAAGTTTTTATGTACCTACTAGGTATATATAAAGTCTTTATATACCCACTAGAATATACTTTGGCAGAGCAATGATTTGTAGGCCTATGAAGAGCCACAGAGGGATATCACACAAAATGGGGAATTCATCTGGTTCTTGTCCATGTACATTTATGGTATCTCCTTGTTCTAGACACTGAAAGAATCTACCTATATTTTTCTAATGAGCCCTGCTATGGTCTTTGTGCTTGAGTTGACTCCTTCCATGAAACTTCAATCTGCCTTCTACCACCTCATGCTCTTAAGAGATTCACAAGAATCCACAAACTAGCCTGGACCCAGTGGGCTTCTATCACTTGAGATTGGCTTCCAAATATTCCATATAAAAGATTTTAGACTTCTATCAATAACATAAATGACTAGAATACTTAGTTTATGCACAATAACTAAGAAATACCTTTTGAGAAAATGATAAAGGAGATATTCCCAACCAGAAATCTAGATTATCCTTATCCATTTAAGGGGTGAAAGTGTTACAGGATCTTTGGGGTGTCAATTTTCTGGCTGGAATCTTCTGTGGCCAGTGGTACCTTTGTCCAACTTTTGCTCAGAGACTGCTGGGCTCATTCCACCCACTTGGTCCGGCAGGCTGCACTTGGCTCACACTACCAGTCTGGATCCCACACCTGCCAAGGGCGAGCCAGGTGCAGAGTGACAAGGGGTATGTGAGAGAGTGTGGGATCCAGCCACTGTACACAGTCAGACACACCAGCTGCTGCCATGGGTTGGGCAACTCCAGGTACTGGCATGGATGCCGGCTTTCTGCAAGGCTGTGACTGGATCAGGCACACTACAAGCAGCTTCCCTGGCTAGCACCAGGGAATGCAGTGGCACCTAGAAGGTTTGAGACACCAGGAACTGCAAGACCCCAGAAAGTAATCCACAGTCCTGGCATGGGTAGTTCTCAGGTCTGGGCTCCCAAAGAGCCACAGCTCTTCTCTCCTTCTCATCACCCACAATGTGGCAAGTAAGTGGCATGTCTCAGCTCCATTTGTGTTACAGCTCTTTTAGGCTTGCTATTTGGTGGGTCCTGAGTTTTTGTCCTACAATCAGGAAGAATGAGGTATGCAGACAAGTGGAGGATGAACAAGATGGAGATGAGCTTTATTGAGCAATAGAACAGCTCAAAGGAGGGCAGCTCCTCTCCATAGCCAGTGTGTGCCAAAGGTGTTTTCACCTCCCAGCGGAGAGGGTAGCTCCTCTCTGCTGGGTAGGTCATCCCCACAAGTGTCCAGCTCTCAGCAGAGAGGGTAGTTTATCTCTGCAGCTGGTCATCTCATCATCTCCTCAGCTCTCAGCAGAGAGGAGACCCTGGGGTGGGCAGCTCCTCTCTGCAGCTGGTCGTCCTGTCCTGCCATCTCCCCATCATCTCTACATCCTCTCCCAGAATCTGGCTGAGTCCAGGGTTTTTACCGACCTCAAAGGGAAGGAAGTGCATGCTGATTGGTCCATAGGTGGCCATGAGCAGGCCCAGGGAAAAGCACCACACGTTCCCCCTCTGGTCTGTAGAACTGGCAGACCATCCCCCAAGCTTCAGGCCTTCTGATGCTTGAAGGTGGGGCTTCAATGGGGACCCACACTTTTCTGCCCAGGAGCCTGTCTGCCTCCTGCTGCCATTCATGGGACCCAGGCTATTTATGCCAAGAGGCACCCAAAGGCCAGCACTAGCCTGTCCTCAGCTCTCCCTTAGCCTCCCTCCCATGTTTGTCAGAGTCCAAAGTCCAGAGGAAGATGAGGCAGCAGGGAGCTGGTATGTCAGGGTGACCTGAGCATGTGCACCCTTGGCCAGGCTGTGACAATGTCTGGGCTCAGAGCCACATTGCTCTGAGATCAGAGCAGGCACTTACAGCAGGGAAAATGCAGGCAGAAGGAGCAGGCACTTCTGAGCCTGCAAGGGCTGAGGGACCTTCCCAGGCCCCCAGGAGTGCAGAGACGCCTGGGTCCACAGATGCAGTTTGGGCAGCTGCAGCTATGCCCAGGAGGGTAGGGCTGTTGCCTGCTCCTGGCTCCTGCCAGCTCTATGGAGTGCTACATCACTGCAGACCCAGCTCCACCTCAGGGCTCCTCTCTGCCTGCTCCTCTGTAGCCAACCACGTTGCTCCCCCGCTGGTGGGTAACTCTGCCCAGTCCCATGGCAGCGGTTCCCAGGGCAGAGGGCTTCATGGGAGGCTCCTAGGGATGGGCCCCAAAGACTGTCTGCCTCCTCCCCATGCCCTCCCCACAGCGGTGGTGGGCGAGAGCAGTGACGCAGGGCCAGGATCCAGAGTGGTAGAGCCTCCGGGCCTGGGAGCAGGTCCCTCCTGGTTGCACAAAGATGAGGGTGGCACAGTCGGCCATCACTGGGATACAGACACAGGGAACCCACTACCGTAATTGCTGCTCCTGCAGCCGCTCTTGCTGCCACCAATCATGCCTCCCCACTGCAGCTGGCATGATGGCAGTGGCCGCTCCAGGCAACCCTCCACTGCCATCAAAAGGTTATCAAAATGACTTTCCATAAGTAACATGTTGCTAGCTACTCAGAGGCACAGCCAAAATCACCTCATCAAAAATTTGAGGATAAATGTCATACATTACATAAACAAAATTAAAAACAAAAATCATACAATCACCTCAATAGATGCAGAAAAAGCATTTGACAAAATCCAGCATCCCTTTATGATGGAAAACCCTTGACAAAACTGACATGTAAGGGACATAAAGTAATAAAAGCCATCTATGACAAGCCCACAGCCAACATCATACTGAATGGGGAAAAGTTGAAAGCATTCCCCTTGAGAACTGGAACAAGACAAGGATGCCCACTTTCACCACTTGTATTCAACATAGTACTGAAATTCCTAGCCAGAGCAGTCACATGAGAGAAAGAAAGAAAGGGCATCCAAAACAGAAACAGGAAGTCAAACTGTCACTGTTCACCAATTATATGATCATAGACCTAGAAAATCCTAAAGACTCATCCAAAAAGCTTCTAGATTTGATAAATGAATACACTATAGTCTCAGAATACAAAATCATTGTACACAAATCAGTAGCACTATTGTTTACCAACAATGACCAAGCTGAGAACCAAATAAAAAATTCAATCACTTTTACATCAGCTACAAAAAAATAAAATACTTAGAAATATGTTTAGCAAAGGAGGTGAAAGATCTCTGCAAGGAAGACTACAAAACACTGCTGAAAGAAATCACAAATGACACAGACAAATGGTAACACATCCCAGGCTCATGAATGGGTAGAATCAATATTGTGAAAATGACCATGCTGCCAAAAGGAATCTACAGACTCAATGCAATTCCCATCAAAGTACCGTCATCACTCTTCACAGAGCTAGAAAAAAAATCCTAAAATTCATATGGAACTGAAAATGAGCCTGCATAGAAAAAAGCAATACCAAGCAAAAAGAACAAATTTGGGGCCATCACGTTACCCGACTTCAAATTATACTACAAGACTATATCTATAGTTACCAAAACAGCATGGTACCAGTATAAAAATAGGCATGTAGACTGATGGCACAGAATAGAGAACCCAGAAATAAAGCCAAATACTACCAACTGATCTTCGACAAAGCATACAAAAACATAAAGCAGGGAAAGGACACCCTATTGAAGAAATGGTGCTAGAATACCTGGCAAACCACATGTAGAAGAATAAAATTGGATCCTCATCTCTCACCTTATACAAAAATCAACTCAAAATGGATCAAAGTCTTAAATAGAAGACCTGAAACCATAAAAACTCTATAAGATAAAATCAGAAAAACTCTAAACGATAAAATCAGACATTGGCTTAAGCAAAGAATTCATGACTAAGAAGCTAAAATCAAATGCAACAAAAACAATAATAAATAGAAGGGATATACTTAAGCTTAAAAGCTTCTGCACAACAAAAGAAATGATCATCAGAGTAAACAGACAACCCACAAAGTGGGAGAAAATATCCATGGATTATGCATCTGACAAAGAACTAACACCCAGAATCTACAAAGAATGCAAACAAATCAAGAAAGAAAACAAATAATCCCATCAAAAAGTGGGCAATGGACATGAATAGACAATTATCAGAAGAAGATATAAAAACAGCCAATAAGCATATGAAAAAAATACTCAACATCACCAATGATCAGGGAAATGCAAATTAAAACCACAATAAGATACCACCTTACTCCTGCAAGAATGACCATAATTTTAAAATAAAAAAAAAAATCAGATGTCAGCATGGATGTGCTGAAAAGGGTACACTTTTACACTGCTGGGCAGAATGTAAGTTAGTACAACCACTATGGAAAACAGTATGGAGATTTCTTAAAGAACTAAAAGTAGAAATACCATTCAATCCAGCAATCCCACTACTGGGTATCTGCCCAAGGGAAAGAAATCATTATGGGAAAAAGACACATACATGCATGGGTTTATAGCAGCACAATTCTCAATTGAAAAAACATGGAACCAACCTAAATACCCATCAACCAATGAGTAGATAAAGAAAATGTGGTATATATGCACCATGAAGTACTACTCAGTCATAAAATAAAATGATATAATGGCCTTTGCACTAACCTTGATGGCGTTGGAGGCCATTATTCTAAGTGAAGTAACTCAGTAATGAAAAACCAAATATTGTGTGTTCTCACTTATAAGTGGGAGCTAAACTATGAGGATGAAAAGGCGTTAGAATGATATGATGGACTTTGGGAAATTGAGGGGAAGGGTGGGAGCAGGGTGAGGGATAAAAGACTACATAATGAGTACAGTGTACACTGTTCAGGTGACAGGTGCACCAAAATCTCAGAAATCACCATTAAAGAATTTATTCATGTAACCAAAAACCACCTATTACCCAAAAACTATTGAAATAAAATAAGATAAAATGTGAGGATATTTAATGAGAGTTACAGAAAAACTAGAAAGGAAAAACCAGATGAAAATATATAAGAATATAAAAATGTATGAATTTACAAGGACCAAAATGTTATTCTTAATGGAATATATGTCTTAGCTAGTACAGCAGATTTCTCTTTCTTTGCCTCTACTCTACCAACAAATTCCCATATGAAAGGTGAAGAACCATAGTTCAATATGTTTGGTCACACAAATTCTGAATTCNATATATATATCTTTAAAGACTCAAACCACAAGAGTTTAGTATCACATGGCTAAGAAAAAAGAGAATTTAAAAGCTACAGAAAAGATAAAATAGTTGCTTTTAAAAGAAAGGATTTTTTGGCCACCAATTACTGTTGTAGAGTTTACGCAGAATTCTGCTAACAGCCATGATGAACTAATTAGACCTGGACTTAACTTCCCACTATAAACAACTAGGAAATGACAAAAAATAAAAATAAAACAACTGTTTTCAGATGTTAACTAATAGTGTAAGACCATGATCCATTAGCGAATAGAAACAAACAAAATCAGCCATGTGACAGCTGTAGTTTAATGCATAGATGCACTTTCCAGATGACTATGTTGGAGGACAAAGAGTCTCAAAGAGAGCATGACATGTGTGCTGAGTTAAGGAGATAGAGAGGGAGTTTGGGGAGGCTGTGGTGACTGTAATTTGTAAAACAATGTACTAGAAAAGGGGCACTTAGGTACACAAAGACTGCATAGGACTTCCCTTGACTCTGTTGGCAAATACAAAGCTGTCCACACATACTACAAAATTCCACTCAGTAGAGTGGTGTTATCAAGCTGGTCGCCACTATGAAGAACTGGATCTGACCTCACTGGAATCCTCTCATGAGCAATGAAGGTCTTGCCTTAGAATTGTACACCTGAGGGATATGAGAGGAACACAAAGCCCTGACTCCCGTCTCCTAATAGTCACGGATTGCCCATTGGGTCTTAATTCCCCACACTCGCGGTTTTAGCATTCATAAATGCTAAGTAGCTTCTCACAGGTGTCCCAACCACATTGTGAATAAAGACTTAGTGCAAAAAAGCAGGGGATATGCAGTGAGCTGAGCTGAGGTTCTGTAACCAAGCGCTTCACCAAAGGATGGAGGAATACAAATGGGCTGAGGTGTAAGGCAGGGTACAAGAGATGTCTGTTACTATCATGTTTTAAGGTCAAACAAAAAATATATAGACACAAAATAAAAAATCAAATTGTTTTCCCTAGGAAAACTTCAATACGCCACAGCCTGTTCAATAACTGTTTAACTTTCAGTGCCACCTAGTGGTGACATTCACAAGCATCATGTCACAGCTCTTTAATGGTTTCAAGGGAAAATTCTCGTAATATTTTATGTGGCTCAACTTCACTCTATTATGAGTTGAAAATCCCGTGCCTGATGTAGAACACTCACCTGCAGTAACAGGTGTTCATCTGTTGGGACCCTTATCTTAACTCACCACTTTCAGAAGGGCAGACAAACTCAATTTGGTGCTTGTAAGTAAACTATATTGATGTGGGGAGCTTTGTAGATAAGACCTTAACTGTATACGAAGGATTTCAGCTGCCACTGGGCTACTTCCCCCATATTTTATCTCAAAGTTACAGTCATTGTTAAATGAGATCTCCGTATTGCATTTGTAATCTCAAAATCCTAATTTCTCTAGCCTCCTGGAGTCACTGTTTACTTAAATCTCCAAATTAAAGTATACCAAATAATTCCATTAAGCCAAGTTAATTCTATTATTCGAAAACCACAATTAAATAATTTCTGTTTTTGTCATTTTATCTTTGTTGTATTAAAAGTATATTCATTAGCATCAACTCTTTTTCATATGAAAAAATTATTCATGGTGAAAAAAACACTAATTGGTTAATCAAATATGAATTTCACCTATACAAAGGGTTTGCATTTGTCAGTTTTCTTTTGTACCCATTATTTCTTAAAAATTCAATTTTTCCAGATTTCCAAATTGATTTAAATGCTTGTATATGCCATTTTATCCATTATAATCCATTATAAATCATAGTTTGTGTTGGTTTTGCTGCTACTCATATTTATTTAAAGTTTTAGATAAAGCGAAGGCAGCTTGTTAACTCATTAATGTATTTCTAATCAAATTTCTATGATTGTCCTTTGTCCTGAATTGGTTTGCCATATTGCTAATTTGGTTCTCTTACCAACTTTGCAAATTGTATACTAACTATGCAGGCTAGGGACCAAGTAAAAAGCATAGAATGGAATTAAATGTTCTTTGTTGTATAGAGAATGATTATGTCACCTACAAATAAATGAAGTAGACTTATTATTTTCCAGTTTATGACTTTAACTTCTTGCCTTTGTCTAATTAATTCTTAACTGATGAGATTGGGACATCCAGGACAGTGCTGAATAGACATGCAGAGCACATTCTTGCCTTGTTCCCAAGATAAGAAAAGTGTATAATATCACCATTAAGTGTTATGTTAGCTATAACTTTTTGTTGTTGCTTTTGTCAAATTGAGGAAATTCCTTTTATTTCTAATTTACTAGTAGCTTTTGTCATAAACAGATGTTGAATGTTTCAAAACTTCTATTTATCTGTTCAAGTAAACATATGATTATTTTTCTATAATTCTCTATATTCTCCTATATTTTGAACATAGGAATTATGTAGGAACAAAATATAGGAGAATATAGGAATAAAGTATAGGTGAATTATTGAGATTAATTACACTTTAATTTTCAAATATTAAGCCAATCTTTCTTTTCTGTGATNCCTCCTCCCCATGCCCTCCCCACAGCGGTGGTGGGCGAGAGCAGTGACGCAGGGCCAGGATCCAGAGTGGTAGAGCCTCCGGGCCTGGGAGCAGGTCCCTCCTGGTTGCACAAAGATGAGGGTGGCACAGTCGGCCATCACTGGGATACAGACACAGGGAACCCACTACCGTAATTGCTGCTCCTGCAGCCGCTCTTGCTGCCACCAATCATGCCTCCCCACTGCAGCTGGCATGATGGCAGTGGCCGCTCCAGGCAACCCTCCACTGCCATCAAAAGGTTATCAAAATGACTTTCCATAAGTAACATGTTGCTAGCTACTCAGAGGCACAGCCAAAATCACCTCATCAAAATTTGAGGATAAATGTCATACATTACATAAACAAAATTAAAACAAAATCATACAATCACCTCAATAGATGCAGAAAAGCATTTGACAAAATCCAGCATCCCTTTATGATGGAAAACCCTTGACAAAACTGACATGTAAGGGACATAAAGTAATAAAAGCCATCTATGACAAGCCCACAGCCAACATCATACTGAATGGGGAAAAGTTGAAAGCATTCCCCTTGAGAACTGGAACAAGACAAGGATGCCCACTTTCACCACTTGTATTCAACATAGTACTGAAATTCCTAGCCAGAGCAGTCACATGAGAGAAAGAAAGAAAGGGCATCCAAAACAGAAACAGGAAGTCAAACTGTCACTGTTCACCAATTATATGATCATAGACCTAGAAAATCCTAAAGACTCATCCAAAAGCTTCTAGATTTGATAAATGAATACACTATAGTCTCAGAATACAAAATCATTGTACACAAATCAGTAGCACTATTGTTTACCAACAATGACCAAGCTGAGAACCAAATAAAAAATTCAATCACTTTTACATCAGCTACAAAAAAATAAAATACTTAGAAATATGTTTAGCAAAGGAGGTGAAAGATCTCTGCAAGGAAGACTACAAAACACTGCTGAAAGAAATCACAAATGACACAGACAAATGGTAACACATCCCAGGCTCATGAATGGGTAGAATCAATATTGTGAAAATGACCATGCTGCCAAAAGGAATCTACAGACTCAATGCAATTCCCATCAAAGTACCGTCATCACTCTTCACAGAGCTAGAAAAAAAATCCTAAAATTCATATGGAACTGAAAATGAGCCTGCATAGAAAAAAGCAATACCAAGCAAAAGAACAAATTTGGGGCCATCACGTTACCCGACTTCAAATTATACTACAAGACTATATCTATAGTTACCAAAACAGCATGGTACCAGTATAAAATAGGCATGTAGACTGATGGCACAGAATAGAGAACCCAGAAATAAAGCCAAATACTACCAACTGATCTTCGACAAAGCATACAAAACATAAAGCAGGGAAAGGACACCCTATTGAAGAAATGGTGCTAGAATACCTGGCAAACCACATGTAGAAGAATAAAATTGGATCCTCATCTCTCACCTTATACAAAATCAACTCAAAATGGATCAAAGTCTTAAATAGAAGACCTGAAACCATAAAACTCTATAAGATAAAATCAGAAAACTCTAAACGATAAAATCAGACATTGGCTTAAGCAAAGAATTCATGACTAAGAAGCTAAAATCAAATGCAACAAAACAATAATAAATAGAAGGGATATACTTAAGCTTAAAAGCTTCTGCACAACAAAAGAAATGATCATCAGAGTAAACAGACAACCCACAAAGTGGGAGAAAATATCCATGGATTATGCATCTGACAAAGAACTAACACCCAGAATCTACAAAGAATGCAAACAAATCAAGAAAGAAAACAAATAATCCCATCAAAAGTGGGCAATGGACATGAATAGACAATTATCAGAAGAAGATATAAAACAGCCAATAAGCATATGAAAAAAATACTCAACATCACCAATGATCAGGGAAATGCAAATTAAAACCACAATAAGATACCACCTTACTCCTGCAAGAATGACCATAATTTTAAAATAAAAAAAAAAATCAGATGTCAGCATGGATGTGCTGAAAAGGGTACACTTTTACACTGCTGGGCAGAATGTAAGTTAGTACAACCACTATGGAAAACAGTATGGAGATTTCTTAAAGAACTAAAAGTAGAAATACCATTCAATCCAGCAATCCCACTACTGGGTATCTGCCCAAGGGAAAGAAATCATTATGGGAAAAGACACATACATGCATGGGTTTATAGCAGCACAATTCTCAATTGAAAAAACATGGAACCAACCTAAATACCCATCAACCAATGAGTAGATAAAGAAAATGTGGTATATATGCACCATGAAGTACTACTCAGTCATAAAATAAAATGATATAATGGCCTTTGCACTAACCTTGATGGCGTTGGAGGCCATTATTCTAAGTGAAGTAACTCAGTAATGAAAACCAAATATTGTGTGTTCTCACTTATAAGTGGGAGCTAAACTATGAGGATGAAAAGGCGTTAGAATGATATGATGGACTTTGGGAAATTGAGGGGAAGGGTGGGAGCAGGGTGAGGGATAAAAGACTACATAATGAGTACAGTGTACACTGTTCAGGTGACAGGTGCACCAAAATCTCAGAAATCACCATTAAAGAATTTATTCATGTAACCAAAACCACCTATTACCCAAAACTATTGAAATAAAATAAGATAAAATGTGAGGATATTTAATGAGAGTTACAGAAAACTAGAAAGGAAAACCAGATGAAAATATATAAGAATATAAAATGTATGAATTTACAAGGACCAAAATGTTATTCTTAATGGAATATATGTCTTAGCTAGTACAGCAGATTTCTCTTTCTTTGCCTCTACTCTACCAACAAATTCCCATATGAAAGGTGAAGAACCATAGTTCAATATGTTTGGTCACACAAATTCTGAATTCTTCCACTACACCATCTCTCTCCCTCTCCCTCTCACTTTCTACTTTCTTCATTCGCTTTCCTTTTCACATATGTATTCCAATCTTCATCCACAATGAAATAGCAGTTACCTGTATATAAATACCCATCACTGGACAGGGATGAGAAATTCACGTTTCTTTGGATGCATGAGCACAACAATCACTGAAGCCATCATAAAGCCCAATAACATATTTCCCCTTAATTGAGAGGACAAAATATATATATACATATATATATATGTATATATATATATATATATCTTTAAAGACTCAAACCACAAGAGTTTAGTATCACATGGCTAAGAAAAAAGAGAATTTAAAAGCTACAGAAAAGATAAAAATAGTTGCTTTTAAAAAGAAAGGATTTTTTGGCCACCAATTACTGTTGTAGAGTTTACGC
>NW_016804529.1:188683-220500 GCF_001698545.2 Rhinopithecus bieti
AATTGAGTTCATTAAGGAATTTTTTCACTTAAAAGTACATTTTCAAATATATTGGTATAAATTGTTTCATTAAATTTTCAACCTATCTCTTTAATAATAGGATTTGTGGTAATATTCTTTTATTATTATTATACTGGTAATTTGTTATTTTCTCTGTTTTCTTGATCATTCTTGCTAGGAAGCTATCAATTTTATTAATCTCAAAACTAAACATTTGGTGTTATTGATTTTCTCTATTGTTTGTTTTCTGTTTTATTGATTTCTTGTTTATCTTTATTATTATCTCCTATTTATGTTGGGTTTACTTTGCTCTTTTTGTTCTAGCTTTGTAAGGTTAGCTCACTGATATTAAACATTCCCTCTTGCTGTTGTATAACATGAATATTTGAAGCTCTGAAGTTCCTGTTTGCACCATGTTTAAAGTATCTCACATAATTCGATATGTTATGTCTTTATTATCATTTAATTTAAAATGTTTTCTAATTTCTTTTTTGAATTCTTTACTAACCCATGAAATATTTAGAATTGTGTTGCTTAATTTTTAAACATTTGGGTATTTTTTAGATTTCTTATTGTTATTGATTCTAAATTCAATTCCACTGTGATCAGAGAACATACTCAGTGATTGCAGTCCTTTCATATTTATTTAGACATTTTTATGACTCAGCATGTGGTCTACCTTGGTAAATGTTCTATGTGTGCAGGAAAAAACAGATATATTCAGAAGTTATTAGATGTAATGTTCAATAGGTGTATATCAGGCCATATTGATTGGTAGTATCGTTGAAATCTTCTATATCTTTATTGATTTTTGTTCAGTCTATCAGTTGCTGAAAGAAGGTGTGTTAAAAATCTCCAACCATGTTTGTGATTTAATTTTTACTTTGTTTCTATTAATCTTCTTATCACTAATTTTGAAATATTAAGTGCATTGAATTTATAATTTTTATTTCTTCTTTGTGAACTGATTAATTTATTATAAAGTACTCCACTTATTTACTATTTTCAATTATTTTCCATCCTTCTTTTATATCTGAATTTATAACTTGTGTTACTTCTCTTCATCCTGAGAGACTTCTTTTAGCATTTCTTAGTAGATCTACAGGCAACAAATTCCCTGCACTTTCATTTTTATTTTCAAAATGCCTTTATTTCACTTTTATTTGTAAAGGGTATTTTTGCTGGATGTAGAATTCTAAGTTGAAGGATTGTTTCTTCTCGATTGTTTGTTCTTAGCACTTTAAAGATGTGTTTTATTCCCTCATCTCTGGCTTCTATTTCTAATAAGAAGTCAACTGCCATTCTTCCCATTGTTCCTCTGGATGCGCTGTCTTTTTTCATGGTTGTTTTTAAAATTGCCTTGTTATCATGGGTTTTCAGCAGCTTATCTATGCTGAAAAGTTTCTCTATGCTTTGCTTGGTCAGCAGTTTGACTATGACATGCCATGGCATAGTTTCTTTGTGTTTATTCTGTTTGAAATTCACTAGGATTTCTGAACTTATAAATTAATATTTTTCAATTTGGGGAAAATTTGGTCATTATTTCTTAAAAGATTATTTCTGTACCAGTCTAATTATTATTTTTAAAAGTTGTAGACACTGTATAGATTTATAAATATTTCAGTATTTTTTTCTCTATATCTTATTTTGAATAATTTCTATTGACCTTTCTTTAAGACAATTGACTCTTTCTTCTGCATTACTTGTTCTGCTGTTAAGGCCACCGGGTATGTTTTTGTTTTTCAGAATTCATTCAATGAGTTTTTCAATTTGTATTTATTTTATAAGATTCTTCATATATTCATTCATTTCATCTTTTACTTATAATTTCCCACATATATTTATAGTACTAGTTTTAAAAATCCTTTTCTGCCAGTTCCAATGTCTGGGTTATCTGTGAATTTGTTTCTTTTGATTTGTTGTGTTTTTATGGGTACTATTTTTTTTACGTCTGTGGCCATGTTTTATGGCATACTGAACACAGTATTTACATCTGTGGTCATGTTTTATGGTATACTGAACCTAGTATATGGATAACAGTGAAGACTGAGTTATACAACTCTTTTGCTTTGTTTTTATTTCCAGGCATGCACAATCTCTTCTATGTGTGGCTGCTACAGTAGGAAAGTGATTATTCATATTTCACTGAGTATCAGGTTAATCTTGAACTAAGCAGCAATTTTTAAGATTGAATTCATCACTGGTTAGGCTTTCCTCCTGATGCCACAGCTGATTCTACCAAAGCCTAGTTTTGTGTTTGTTTGTTTGTTTTTAGACGGAGTTTCGCTCTTAGTGCCCAGGCTAGAGTGCAATGGTGGGATCTCGTTTCACTGTAACCTCCGCCTCCCAGGTTCATGCGATTCTCCTGCCTCAGCCTCCTGAGTAGCTGGGATTACAGATGCCCGCTACCACGCCTGGGTAATTTTTGTATTTTTTGGTAGAGATGGGGTTTCACCATATTGGTGAGGCTGGTCTTGAACTCCTAACCTTTTTATCCACCCGTCTCACCTTCCTAAGTGCTGGGATTACAGGCATGAGCCACCATGCCCGGCCTCCAAAGCCTAATTTCTTTGATCTTGTCAATGTTTAATCCTGGAGCCTAGTGTGTCTTGGACCTGAGTTTTGCCTTTTGAATCAGTAGGAACAGAACTCCGTTCCCAGGCACCACAAGAATACGTAAAACTAGGAAGTTGTTTCTGCTTTTTAGCCCACCCTATTCTCCGTAAAATGGGAATGGGACACCAGAAAGCAATTTCTGAGTTAAGTATATTATTGCTGCATTTGGGAGTCTTCTAGACTCCAATGTCCCTGCCTGGCCACCAAAAGTGCCAATAGCTCATCTATCTCAGTCTTTGGAAGGCTTTCTTCTCCACCTTTGCCTCCACAAACTGCCACTGCTAAAAGGTCACTCATAAAGGGCCCCCCTCTCTGAAAATCAGTCCTTCTGGACTTTTCTTGCAACTACCAATCTTCAGTAGTTTCATAAATGAGTATAGTTTTATAACATCTGAGAGGTGGGGTTTTTTTATGTTACCATAGGAGCAAATATGTTTCACATCCTTTCACACCCTACACAGAAAATTGTATATTGTGTTTAAATCATAGCCAAATTGCAGAGAAAATTACGGTTTCTTTGTTTTGTTCATAACTGATCTAATCTTTCTCATAATTATCTCCTACTAGGCTGAAAGGATTATAAAATGTAATTATGTTTAAAATTCCATGTGATCTAAAATTCCATCATTCTATCGTGAGCCCAGGAGCTCCTGCTGCATAAAACATATGCTAATCAATAAATGTGATACATCACATCAACAGAATAAAAAACAAAAAAAGTATGATCATCTCCATAGATGCAGAAAAAGCCTTTGATAAAATTCAGTATCCCTTCATAATAAATACTGAAAACAAATTAGGCATAGAAGGAACGTATTTCCACATAACAAAGGGCATATATGACAAACCCATAGCTAACATTATACTGAATGGGGAGAAGCTGAATGCCTTTCTTCCAAGAACTGGAACAAAACAAATATGCTCTCTTTCACCACTCCTATTCAACACAGTACTAGAAGTTCTATCTAACACAGTCAGGCAAGAGAAAGAAATAAAGGTTTTCCAAATTAGAAAAGAGGAAGTCTAATTGCTCCCTCTTTGAAGATTATATGATCTTATAACTAGAAAAATGTAGAGACTTCACCAAAAACTCACAGAACTGATCAACACAGTAAAGTTGCAAGATACAAAATCAGTCAACATGCAAAAGTCAGAAGCATTTCTCTACACCAACAACAAGGTAGCTGAAAAAGAAATCGAGAAAGCAATCCCATGTATAATAGCTACAAAAAAATAAAATACCTAGGAATGAATTTAACCCGAGGGGTGAAAGATATCTAAGGAAAACTGAAAAATATTATTGAAAGAAATTGAAGATGACACAAACACATGGAAAAAACATCCCATCTGCAAGGAATGGAAGAATTGTATTGTTAAAATAGCCATACTACCCAAAGCAATATATAGATTCAATGTAACTGCTATCAAAATGCCAATGACAGCCTTCACAGAAACAGAGAAAACAATCCTAAAATTGGTGTGGAACCACAAAAGACCCCAAATAGCCAAAGCAATACTGAGCAGAAAGAACAAAGTTGGACGCCCGTCACACCACCTGACTTCAAAATATACTACAAAGCCAGACGAAGCAAACGTCATAGTATTTATATAAAAACAGACACACGGACCAGAACAGAGAACCTAGAAATAAGTCCACATTTACAGCCAACTGATTTTTGACAAAAGCACAAGAACATACATTAGGGACAGGACACTGTTCAGTAAATGGAGCTGGCCTATTACTATTTGGAAGGTCCTTGGGCTCTACTTCGTCCTTTGCGTTGAAAACAGTGTGAGATCAATGTGTGTGTATGTGATTTGGTTGTTGGGTTGGCTTTGCTTTTTCATTTTTTATTCTCCTTATTTTAAAAGTACATCTTTTCCTCTCACATTTTACTAAATTAATTTCTGCTTTTGAAAAGTTGAGTCTCAAAGTGTAAAAACTAAGCCTTCATTTCTAATGTGGATGTGAAAGTGATTTAACTTTATTCATGCCTTATCTTACAGCTTTAATATCAAATAGGTTAGGAACGCCCAGGGGAAGTAATGGGGGAAGGGAGAAGGCAATTCTTTCTGAATGAATATATTTTTTGTTGTTTTGCATGTTTAATATACAAATTCCTGGAGAGATCATGGCCTTTGAATATGCATACAACTTTTGAATTGTGCCTACTTAATTTATAGCAGGATGCTTTGGTGTCCAAAAACTTCTGACTTTCTGGGATTATGAGAGTAATTCCCAGCCATACTCCAACTTAATTTTGCCAACCATAATTGAACACTGTAAATTATATATTAATGTTTTATAGTACTTGTGTAGTCTAACTGTGACTTTAATTATGTTTGCCAATTATCTGTTTGAAATCAGTTTGTATCTGAACAGCTATTGAAACTGTTAAGTTGTACAGATATTATTCATGACAGTTTGTACTGTGCAAGGTGCTTAATAAAAAAACAAAAGGTTTGACCTTTGTCCAATAAATCACTAAGTAATGTCAATAAATCAAGTATAGTATGATGCACTAAAATAAAATAAAATATGGTGCTGTGAAAACTTGCTATCCACATGCAGAAGAATAAGACTAGATTCCTATCTCTCACCATATACAAAAATCAAATCAAAACAGAATAAAGACTTAAATGTAAGACCCGAAACTATAAAATTACCAGAAGAAAACACAGGGGAAATGCTTCAGGACATTGTTTAGGCAAAGATTTTGTGGCTAAGACCCCAAAAGCACAGGCAACAAAAACGAAAATAGACAAAAGGCACTATCTTAAACTAAAAGGCTTTGTTTGCTCAGCAAAGGAAACAATCAACAGAGTGAAGTAACAATCTGCAGAATGGGAGAAAATATTTGCAAATTATTCATTTAGGAAGGGCCTAGTATCCACAATATACAAGAAATTCAAACAACAACAAAAAAAAAGAAGGAAGGAAGGAAGGAAGGAAGGAAGGGAGGGTAGAAGAGAGAGTGGGGGAGAGGGGAGAGAAAAGAGAGGGAGAGAGGAGGGAGGAGGGGAGGAGGGGAGAGAGAAAGAGGGAGAAGGAGGAGGGGAGGGGAGGGAAGGAGAGGGGAGAGAGGAGAGGTAGCTTTCCAGCCCGAGACCCTGAAGGGAAGGAAAGGAAGGGAGAAAAAGGAAAGGGAAAAGGGAAGAGGGAAGGAAGGGGGAGGGAAGAGGGAAGGAAGGGGGAAGGGAAGGAGTTTTCAGCCCCAGCCCCAGAATCCGGACCCTACAGCTGCGAGATGTTGATGCCCTAAGAACTGGATTTCCCAATTTATGAACTCCTTTTTTTTTTTTTTTTTTTTTTTTTTTTTTTGAGATGGAGTTTCGCTCTGTCCCAGGCTGGAATGCAGTGGCCGGACTCTCGCTCACTGCACAGCTCCGCCTCCCGGGTTACGGCCATTCTCCTCCTCCTGCCTCAGCCGCTGAGTAGCTGGGATACAGGCGCCGCCACCCGTGCGCCCTGCTAGTTTTTTTTGTATTTTTATAGTAGAGAACGCGGGTTTCACTGTGTTAGCCAAGGTGGTCTCGAGTCTCCTGACCTCGTGATCCGCCCGTCTCGGCCTCCCAAAGTGCTGGGTATGAACTCCCTTTTTAAGGAGGGAGTCATGGTGCCAAGAAGGATGTCCACATGCCTAAGCACCTGGAACTGGCAGACAAGGATGTGCCCAACCTTCATGTCCTGAAGGCCATGCAGTCTCCCAAGTCCCGAGGCTACGTGAAGGAAGTTTGCCTGGAGACATTTCTACTGGTACCTTACCGATGAGGGCATCCAGTATCTCCGTGATTACCTTCATCTGCCCCGGAGATTGTGCCTGCCACCCTACGCCGCAGCCATCCTGGGACTGGCAGGCCTCAGTCTAAAGGTCTGAAGGGTGAGCGACCTGCAAGATTCACAAGAGGGGAAGCCGACAGAGATACCTACAGGCGGATTGCTGTGGCCCCTGATGCCAACAAGAAGGCTGAGACTGGGGCTGGGTCAGCAACCGAATTCCAGTTTAGAGGCGGATTTGGTTGTGCAGTTGGTCAGCCACCTCAGTAAAATTGGAGAGGATTATTTTGCGTTAAACTTACAGCCCAAAAAAACTTTAAAAAAAAATCTCATTAAAAACTGGGCACAGGACATGAATAGAAATTTCTCAAAAGAAGACATACAAATAAACAACAGGTATATCAAAAAATGTTCAACATTACTAATCATCAAGGAAATGCAAATCAAAACCACAATGAGATATCACCTTACTCCAGTTAAAATGACTACTATCAAAAAAAAAAAAAAAATGCTGGTGAAGTTGTGTAGAAAATGCAACTCTGATACACTGTTGATGGGAATGTAAATCAGTATAGCTATTATGGAAAACAATAGCACTAGTCACAATAGCCAAGATATGGAATCAATCTGAATCCATCGATAGATAAATGCATAAAAAAATGTCATGTGGCCACATTAATGTGTACAAACATACGGTTATATAGAAGGAATAAGTTTGGTGTTCAATACCATAGTAGGGTAACTATAGTTAACATATTGTGTATTTCAAAATAGCTAGAAGAAAAGATTTGAAATGTTACCAGGCACAAAGAAATGGTAAATGCTTGAGGTGATGAGTATGTTAAACACTCTGATTTGATCATTATGCATGTATACATGTATCAAAATATCCCATGTACCCCATAAATACATACAATTATTATGTATCAACTTAAGAATTTTTTAAAAAGTAAATATGAGAAGTTATTCTTTACGAGAGGGACAATGGGAAGTAGAAAGGAAGGGATACTAATTTTCTTTTCTGTAAGCATTTGTTTGAATTTTTAATCATATGTATATTACATGATTTTTGTCAATCAGGACTTATCTGCTGAAGAGGCACAATTTATTTTCTTTGTGTCACTAATTAAACTAGCTACGAATTTTTTTTAAAGAAATGGATAAAGATGTCAAATCAATAGCTTCAGCTTTTATCTTTAAAAGCTAGCGAAAAAAGAACAAACTAAAACCGAATTAAACAGAAGAAAGAAATCAATGAAAAGATTAATAAAACCAATAAACCTCTAGCCTGACTAATCTGTGGAGGAAAAAAGAGGAACAATACAAATTATCAATATCAGAAAAAGTTATTCAGGTTATCTATTTCTTTTTTTTATTTTTCTTTTTTTGAGACGGAATCCCACTTTGTCACTCAGGCTGGAATGCAGTGGCGCCATCTTGGCTCACTGCAACCTCCGCCCCGCAGGTCCAAGTGATTCTCCTGCCTCAGCCTCCCTTGCAGCTGGGACTACAGATGCCAGCCACTGCGACTGGCTAATTTTTATATTTTTAGTAGAAACAGCATTTCACCATGTTGGCCAGGCTGGTCTTGAACTCCTGACCTCATGATCCACCCGCCTCGGCCTCCCAAAGTGTTGGAATTACAGGTGTGAGCCACCACCCCTGACCATCTGTTTCTTTTTGAGTGAACTTTGGTAGTCTGTGTTTTTCAAGGTGTTTATTCATTGAATCAGAGTTGTTGAATAACTCTATCTATTAAAGAAAGTGCATTTGTAGTTAAAACCTGGCTAAAATGTCCCAAGAGTGCATCTAAATATTAAAACCAAATATACATCCAAAACTGAAAATGAAAAGTAGTCTGAGAAATGTGGTTTTACCTTTCCAGTTTCAGCAAACCGATTCATAGCATCCACGACCCTGTATTTTAGATGAAGTATTTCTTCACCTAGATTCCAATAATTTGGAAAAGAAAAGAGAAAATGGCATCTCCACAAAAATAAACTATTTTTCCTCCATTTTGAAAAGCCCTTGAATGACCCACAATTGATTAACAGATTTTGGAGCAAGACAGCCAGCACATTGATCAGGGGAGCTAACAAAGAATTGATAGATTCCAGGAGGGTGAGGAGTAGAGCCCAAAAAATGGTCTCCAGGGAGTTAGATACCAAGAGTCAGGAAGATGTGCTATGGTAGTACAAAGCCATGCATTAAGATTTTGCCTATTGGCCGGGCACGGTGACTCACACCTGTAATCCCAGCACTTTGGGAGGCCAAGGTGGGCAGATCACCTGAGGTCAGGAGTTTAAGACCAGCCTGGCCAGCATAGCCAAACCCCATTTCTATTTTAAAAAATACAAAATTTAGCCGGTGTGGTGGTGGGCGCCTGTAATCCCAGCTACCAGGGAGGCTGAGACAGGAGAATCACTTGAACCTTGAACCTAGGAGACAGAAGTTGCAGTGGGCCGAGATTGCACCACTGCACTCCAGCCTGGGGGACAGAGTGAGACTCCGTCTCCAAAGAAAAAAAAAATGATTTTACATATTCTTTTGAGGTGATAACCAAGAGTAAAAATTTTGTAAAATTTTAGGAAAGTAAAGGAAGTTATTATCAGAGTCATATGGTATCTATTGTCGTAATGTTGTATCATACCTTCATATTAATTTAAATTATTGTATTTCATCATGCTAAGATGTCGCCAACTGTAATTATGCAAATATTTTATGTACCACTAAGAAAAGAAAAAAACTGTCAATTAAACCAACACAGTATTTTATCTCTTTGTGTTTTAACTTTTCTTTTAGGTGATCTTTTGAACTTTTAAAACAAACATATTAATTATGTGTAATTTTTGTGAATAAACAAAGGAAAATGTAAGAGAAATAAATTGGTTACAGATTCTCAAAACTTAGTAAAGTTGTTCTAGTTCTTTCAAGTCTAAGTTAATATATCTAACTCATTTCTTTCAGTGACTGCCCATTGTTCCATGGTTTGCCTGTAACAGAAACTGCAAATTGCCTCATCAAATTCATTAACAACAAAACCTGATTTTTAGTTAGGCATATTCTCACTAATGCTAGATATCCCAGCCTCACTGGCATGTAGGTGTGGTCGCATGAATGCTTCTTATCAAGACAGTAGCAGAAGGCTTGCGTTCATGTCTCCTACTTCTGTTAATTCACTTTAAAAGTAGGGATAAAGGCATTGTCCTTTTTTCTTCCTCCATCCTGCTACCCAGAAAACTCTTATGATGGATCACACTTTAGCATTTAGCATGGAGCATAATAACGAGTAACAGAGCAACGAGCTCGACAAAGCCGAGTTCCTATTAACCTCAGGAAGCTAGCCTTTGAGTGCTTACGTCTGGACTTCTATTCTGTAAGAGAATAGAAGTCTTGCCGGGCGCGGTGGCTCAAGCCTGTAATCCCAGCACTTTGGGAGGCCGAGACGGGCGGATCACAAGGTCAGGAGATCGAGACCACCCTGGCTAATACGGTGAAACCCCGTCTCTACTAAAGAATACAAAAAACTAGCCGGGCGAGGTGGCGGGCGCCTGTAGTTCCAGCTACTCGGGAGGCTGAGGCAGGAGAATGGCATAAACCCGGGAGGCGGAGCTTGCAGTGAGCTGAGATCCGGCCACCGCACTCCAGCCTGGGCGACAGAGCCAGACTCCGTCTCAAAAAAAAAAAAAAAAAAAAAAAAAAAAAAAAGAAGTCTTATTTAAGACTTTTACTTGTTTAAGCCTCTTTTGCCGGGGGGTGGGGGGGAGCTGTTTTTGCCTTAAGCAACTGCACCTAGTCCTAATTAATATCTATTTTCAGTTTTTGCCCACTTATATATATATATACACACACACACACACACACACACACACACACACACGAAGGGCTGCAACTATCATCTTGTACATACATCCTCAAACAATGGTGCTTTCATTTTAATAAAATATGTTCCCAAGAGTAGGATTTTTGAGTTCAGGGGCCCATTACTTTTTCATGTAAAGAGATTTTGCCAAAAAACTTTCAAAAAACTGTTAAAAAGTAATATATTATCCTCCTTCATTGTTATCAATTTGATAAGTTAGAATGGATATCTCATGATTCTTCTGTGACTACTAATGAGAATGGTTATCTTTGTTATGTTGGCAATGTTAAATTTTTCTTCATGAGTTATCTTTTCATAGTCCTTACCCATTTATTATCTGAGTGTTGAACTTATTCTTACAAATTTGTGAGTGACTGTGCTCATTTTTAATGCTAACTAACACTATCTGTCATTTGTAATATAGATATTTTCCCAATTTATAGTTGGTTTATGCCATCTATTGCCTTAAAAACTTTTTATTTGTTAATATATCTATATTTTATTTTATAGTTTCTGTATTTCTGCTTTGATTAAAAATATTCAAACCTTCCATGTCTTTAATACATCTGGAGTTTATTTATGGTTATTCTATGAGGCAAAGTTCCAATTAGTTTTTTTCTACATGAATAGGAGATCCATCCATTAATTATTCTCTGCAGTAATATGAAATGACATCTCATACATAGATTAATTTCCTTATGTATTGAAATCTATTTCTTAGCTTTCTATTATTTTCCTCTATTCATCTATTTGTCAACTTCTATTTTATTATCATGATGTTTTGATGACATTGGCTCTGAGTTTTAATATCTATTATGGCAGATTCCCCATTTTTACTATTTTTTATATGTTGGGGTCATTTTAATACTACTTAGAATTGTATTTAATTTACAAATTTGAAGAGATAATTAATATTTAACTATATTAAATGTTCTAAACTAAGACTATAGCACGGCTTTTCATAAATTCTGAACATGTTTATTGTCCTTCAGAGGACTCTATACTTTTCTTCATATGGGTCCACAATATTCCTGTGAAAGGTATTCTTAAGTCTTTAAAATTCTTGTTTTTTCAATGGACTATTAATAGACTATTATTTCCCATTTACATTTCTACTTGGTTATTGTTAACAGGAAAAACTTGTTTTGATTTTCATATATTCATCTTTTTTACCTGTTGAAATTCCCTTATAAATTCTACTATTTGTTTTTCCAAATAAGGTTGCTTGGGTTTTCCAGGTATATGGTAACATCATCAGTGAAAAGAGCTAAGTGTATCTATTCCTTTTCCATGCGTGGGTGACATGATGGTCCCTTTGCCTTAACAGCTAGCTCTCAGGCCCAATAGAAGGCTGCTTTTGCTTGACTCCCCAAAGGCTGCAAAGTCAGTAGGCTATCTCAACCACCACATTTTTGAACTCTCTCACTTGGTCTAGGATTATACCACCACCATTACATTAACTGTGTCAGGTTTCTTTTGATCATGGTGGTGAGAAAACCACTTCACTTCTGCTTCTGCTTTACGAGCTTCACTTCTTTGAAGGTCTATTAGGCAATATGATTTTACACCTACCCAAAACTGTTCCCTATGAGCCAGATTCACATTTTTCAGTTGAAATTTCTCCCGGCCCGTGCCCATCTCTTACCAAGAAGCTGATGTTGCTGTAGTAACTGTGTTACTGTTGTTACTATTGTTGAAATGTAGAGTCTGAAATACAGGCCATATATGTAATTTTCCACTTTCCTTCATTTCTAGTTATTTTTCTGAAACTAACAGAATTTAATCTTCTCAGAAAATTCTAACAAGACTGGTTTTACCTTGTTTTTTTCATCTTCCAACCACCGCATGTCCACTATGGGCTATAGATCATTTTATAGTCATCTGACAGTGTTTACTATAGTCCACAGAAGTTTCAGGAATCAGTTTTAAATTCTAAGTCCATCTCCAGACTTCAAATAAATGTCCCCATACAGTCACAGCAATTGTCTCAAAATGCACTGGCTCCAGTGCTGGAGGTTATGATTTATCCAGGAGATAGACATGTTCTGTAAAATAATTCTTAGTAATCCCACACAAATCCCACAGGTAATACATGTGAATCTTACAATATCCAACAATATGTTGGATATCGCTTTATTTTCCATTAGTTAACGTAATTTCTAACTCTGAGCATCATTCGTCCAGTGGTAGAAAACATGTAATTTTAGTTTTTCCTGATTTCTGTCCCCAATCCAGAACTCTAACTCTTATACTCACTGCCACTCATTTGTTAAGCCATACTGATTATCCCTGAAATAAACATATCACTTTCTGCACAGCCTTTTAAGACACAGTAGCCTTTCTGAGATTTCTGTGCCACAATTATAAGTATGGGTGTTTTGCTAAGGCTACTCATGACCTGCTGTCCAGCAGAACGTCATAGGCATTCTCTCTGGGTTTTTGTCCCCTCCCTGATAGTGCTGCTGGAAATACCACAGAATGACTGGGAAACCATTTCTGTTTTCTATCTTGCCACATTCTTCCCCTGAGGCAAAGAGAAATGTGTAAATATCTTACATAGACAAGGAGGAGAAAAGAGGAAACATGTAAGAAAAGAAATAAATGCATATGTTAAAATGTCAAAATATTATCCAGCTACATAACTTTAGGATTTTGAAAAGAAAGTGTATTAAAACTAAATAAAATGCCCCAAGAAAGCCAAACCAGGCCTGGAACAGTAGCTCATGCATGTACTCCCAACCCTTTGGGAAGCTGAGGCAGGAGGACTGCTCAAGGCCAAAAAAATGAAGACCAGCCTGGGCAATGTAGTGAGACCCCCCCATCTCTAAAACATAAAAATAGCTTAGCTAGGAATGGTGGCGTGCTCCTGTAATCCCAGCTATTTAGGAGGCTGAAGCAGAGGGATCTCTTGAGCCCAGGAGTTCGAGGCTGCCATGAGCTATGATTCTGCCACTGTACTCTAGCCTGAGTAACAGAGCAAGACCCTATCTCCAGAAAAAGAGAGAGAGAGAGAAAGAAAGATTTTCCTACAACAAAAAACATGTAGAAACTCATGAAAATATATTAAACAAGTGTTTTCAGACATTGAGAAAAACAGAAAGTGGGTGTTGTACTGAGTATGGGAAAACAATCCAGGTGAGCCTTTAATTACTCCCTGCCTTTCCACCTAGAGGCCATTTTCAAATCACATCACAGGGAGTGGGAAGTGAGAAGACATATGTGGCCTGAGAATAGGGTCCAGGCCACAAAGGAAGAAGAACCAGTTTAAGCAACTGCACAGCACAAACAGAATGAGCAAAGTTTGTCTGAGCCAGTCTCAGTTTACACCTGTCATCCTGCTTACTGATTACGAGCACCCTCTCAATTATAGTTACCCTAAGCAACAGAGACCCCAGGGAATGAGAGGAGAGGATACACTAAGAGTGAGGCAGCATCAACTCCAGATTGGATAAAGAAAATGTGGTACATATACACCATGGAATACTAGGCAACCATTAAAAAGACTGAAATCATGTCCTTTGCAGCAACATGGAGACAGCTGGAGGCCATTATCCTAAACGAAATAACATGGGAACAAAAAACTAAGTATCACACATTCTCACTTATAAGTGGGAGCTAAACATTGAGGACACATGGACATAAAGATGAGAACAATAGACACTGCGGAGCACAAGAGTCGGGAGGGAGGAAGGGGGGCAAGGGCTAAAAAGCTACCTATTGGATACTATGCTCACTATCTGGGAGACGGATTCATTTGTGCTCCAAACCTCAGCGTCACACAATATACCTTTGTGACAAAACTAAACATGTACCCCTTGAACCTGTAATAAATGTTGAGGCTGGGTGCGGTGGCTCATGCCTGTAATCCCAGCACTATGGGAGGCCGAGGCAGGGGGATCATGAGGTCAGGAGTTCGAGACCAGCCTGGCCAACATGGTGAAACCTCATCTCTACTAAAATACAAAATTAGCCGAGTGTGGTGGTGTGCGCCTGTAATCCCAGCTACTTGGGAGGCTGAGGCAGGAGAATCACTTGAACCCGGAAGGTGGAGGTTGCAGTGAGCCGAGATCACGCCACTGCATTCCAACCTGGGTGACAGAGCAAGACTCCATCTAAAATAAATAAATAAATAAACAAACAAACAAACAAACAAATAATTGAAGGAAAAAAAAGTGGAGCAGGTACTTCCAAGGATGGTTTTGGCAAAAAAGAACATTCATTCTCAACTCTTAAAGAGCTATGCCGCAAAGCAGAGTGGGCCAACTCCATGCCATAGACTCATAAGCAAAAGTAAATTCAAGTAGTAGCTTTGGAAAGCTCACAGATTTCTGTGTATAGCTGAGAAGACACATGTATCCTCCTGAGTCCAATCAGGAAATGGAAACTCCACCGTGAGTTAAGCAGAGGAAGTTTAACAGAATTATTAAACATAATAAGAAAACAATTATAATATATAAGAAAACTCAACAAAAAACCCTAGGGTGGAAGGAGAATATCCAAAGAAGAGCAACTCAGAAGTGTGACTCCTCCCTGAGGCTGGAGCGCAGATCTTATTGAAGAAGGAATGGTTCAGTCCCATACCTTGGGTAGCAGAGACATTCACAGGTTTACCCAGGCCAAGCTGGCCTGAAGTAGCTAAACAAGCTGGAAGAAACCATCCTGGCTTGAGGCAGGGGCTTGCAGAGGAAGTACTGCTCAGTGGAAACCCCCAGGCAGGAGGCGGATTAAGCACAGGTGATGTGAGGGTCTGCAGATAGAATGGTGTACTGGGGCGGGGCAGGGACCACAAGCAGTGCCACACAGGATGTCTTCACAGCCCCTTCATTGACCCACCATGCAGCAGCTGGAAGCTGCAGGAGAGCCCTTTCCTCCTGCTGTGTCCCTCCAGGGCCCTGTACTGATAAAGCTTAACAATGTGCTGACTTTAAAGAAGAAAGTCATTGTACTGACCTTAAAGGAACTCCGTTCATTATCACTGTGCCTATTATGAAGAATGAATTTGGAGCAGAGTGATAATAAATTGACAATCAGCACAACACTCAAGAAGAAACATGATATTCATAAAAAGAGTATTAACATGTTCTAAGATGAATTCTCAGGATTTTCTGAGATATTTGGAACTCAGTATTTATTTGAAGGAAGAAAAAATTTCCTGCAGAGATAAGCCTTTATTTTCTAAATAAATTAAAATTGTTTAAAGATGAGTCAGAGCTACCATAAATTCATGCAGAGGCATTTCCAAAAGGACATCAGTAGAGCCTTTAACACACGAGCCCTTAGAATGCAGAAAGGCCAGTGGGGTTGGTTCACAAACTTGACACTGCTAGAGGAACCTAAGCTGAAGAGCGCCACCTGAGGGCGATGTGGTACCAAACACAGCAACAGCCTCCACATCTTTTAAGGCAAAACACACTTGAACTCCACAAGTCTAGGAGACAATCAATACAGACATTATTACCCTCCTTTGGCACAGGAGGAAACTGGTTCAGAGGCTAGAACTCCAGTCCCCTCAGCCAGTGCACTTGCTGGTTCACCTCACTGCCTTTGTTTTTCAAAACCCTGCTTCAAATTCCCCTCCCTCCAGGACGCCTTCCCTGACTGACGCCAGGCCAATCTCCTTTTCACTTAGCATTTTGAGGAAGCTGTTGTATAACACTGCACAATGCCTAAGAACAGTGGTTCTCCAACTTTAGCTAAGCATCAGAATCACCAGGGGGCTTGACTATTGAGTCCGCTCCCAGACCCAGAGATTCTCATTCAGCGGGTATAGGATGAGGCCCAAAACAATTTGCATTTCTAACAAGTTCCCAGGTCCTGCTGAGGCTGCTGGTCAGGTTACTACAATTTGGGAACCATTGATTTAGAAGCCAGCACAATTTTTTTTTTTTTTTTTTTTTTTTTTTGAGACAGAGGTCTCCCTTTGTCACCCTCAGAGTGCAGTGGCACAATCATAGCTCACACTAACCTGGAATTCATGGGCTCAAGGGATCCTCCCACCTCAGCCTCCAGAGTAGCTAGGACTACAGGCGCTCACCACCATGACTGGCTAATTTTTTAATTTTTTGTAGAGACAGGATCTCACTATGCTGCCCAGGCTGATTTCAAATGCCTGGCCTTAAGCAATCCTCCGACTTCAGCCTCCCAAAGCACTTGGATTATAGGCATGTCCAAGTGCTTTGGGATATGTTGAAGCTAGTAGAATCTTCTCCCACATCCTAAATTCATATGTGCAAGTCTAGTATAGAGAGTGTGAAATGTTACTTTTCTCAAACAAACACTCTCCAACAGTTAAGTCTCACTTATTTTTTCTGGGTGTTCAGGGACCCTGACTGCCAGGAGATTACCTCCCAGCAAGGCAAACATGATTTTGGTCTCCTTATTTCTTTGGCATCAGAAAGGTCTGCTGTTCCTGTAAGTTTCCTGCTCTGTCCTCTCTAAGATAAGAACACAGAATAGCTGGGTTACCATCACCATCATCGCTGCAGCTCATGCTTGCCCAGGTGGTGTTGGCCCTTTCCCTACATTGTCTCTTTTAATAGCTATAAGTAAAGGAGACTGCTATTGCTGCTGTTGTTGTTTTGGGAAGGAAGGGATGCCTTCGTGACAATCTTCTTCCAAGGAAAAAAAGTGATGACCATTTGAGAGAAATATTCCTACTCAGAGTAATTTTTTTCAACATAATACACATACACTATGATTTCTCTTCATTTATTAATTACACCAAGTAAAAATGTGAGACACCTCTGTTTCTTATAATCTAACTTTCTTTTAAAGAGGAAATGTCCTTCTTCAGTTGTAAATCCAAATTTACAATAGAAACTGTGTCCTCCAACTGCCAATATGACATCCAGGGCAAACTTTTTATAAAAGAGACACAAACTCCTGGGTTTGTCATCAGTCAGCAGGTATGTATTTGGGTATCCCACATAGTATTTTGTAAAAACTTGAGTCAACCTTTTAAAATCAGGCATGTTCGCATGAAAATCCAGATTTCCAGTTTTCTTGAAAAATGGTTAAAGCCAAGCCAGGTCCTGCTGACTTTATACTTGACAACAAGCAGGTGCAGCTGATTCCTTTGGACAGGACATGTGCGTTCCAGTTCATTGCAGATCCCGTCACACACACTCACACCCCAGCTCTTACCTGCTTGTCCCTGGTAGGTCTTCAGACACAAGTTTGCAGGCGTCTGCACTTCTGATTTCGCAGAGCCATTTGGGCTTATAAACTTGTAGTGTAATTTTTTTAAAGAATTTAAATTCTTCTAGATAAGTGTTAAAAGGGTGTGATGAAAGCTGCCTTATGACTGTTCTCTACTTTTTCAAGGTATCTCTCCTTTCATCTTCAATTCCCAAGCAGACCAGGGCTGAAGTCCTAGGAACCTGAGGTCCAGAGACCCTGGGTTCCAGAGACACAGATGTGGCAAGGCAAGTCACAGGATGCCCTGATAGGAACTGTGAGAGAATAGAGAGGGAAAGACCATTAAGGAAAAGGGGAGCCAGGAATGAAGGGGAGAGAGGTTGAGGAAAGGGAAACGGGAGACTTACGTTTGCCTCTTAAACCGGAAGGTAAAGCCCACAATGAGTACAAGGAGGAACAGCAAGCATGCCAGGACTGCCAAGGCGACCAAGCCCACGGAGGTGTGGCTCCCACCTGCTTTGGAGGAACATAGGCTGTCTCTTAGCACAGGACCCCTCCCTAGAGATATAGAGTATCCAGTCCCCTGGTCTAGGCATGTGTGAGGGTACCAGGTGCTTCTTATTTCCTCCTCCACTTAAAACACCGATTTCTATTTCTCATAAGTTTAGATTCCCCATCTTGTTTTCAGTGCCTGGGCATCCCAAATTCAGCCCACTTTGGCATATGCTAGTGTAGCATGGAGGGAAAGGGCAACAGCTGGGTAGCAAGGCAGACCTGAATCTAAATTCAGCCCATCCACTTTCTATGTGGCTCCAGGCAGTTAACCTACCTCAGCCTCCATTTCCTCATCTATAAAATGAGAAGAGCAGTACTTGCTTCAAAGAAAACTGTGAATGATGAGATAAGATACTACAGGCAGATTCATCGGCCCCTACACAGGGATCACTCAACCAACCAAGCTATCTTTGCTAACCTGCCTTCCCAAATGCCTGGCTCCCTCTCTGCCGAGGAATGAATCCTCCTGGAATTGTTTATTCGCTGCCTACTTCTGGATCCTTGAATTTTGTAGTCCTGTTTCTTCTTGTATACAGAACACTTTATCTCAATCCTTTTTAACTTTCAGGTCTTTATTTCCCTCCTTCCTGTATCTGGAACCCCTCTCTCTATCCCTCTTATTGGGGGCCTCATCTCCTAAACTCTTCTAACCTGGGTGTATCAAGCCACATCCTTCCCCAGTGCCTCCCTCTATGCCTGAGGACCACCTCCTGCCATTTCCAGTGGGGCCCAGCTCTTTCTCACCCCAGTAGAGGACGATGTCCTGGCCCTCTAGACTGCTGTGCTTCACCCGACAGGACAGGCCAGCTGCCTCCCCAGCGGCCACCTCCAGGGTTGCTCGGAGATACCATGTCTCGTCAGCATTGGGCAGGATGTCCCCTCTCTGAGTGCTCTGCTGCTCCTGTTCACCCCGCATCCACATCACCCACACGGGCTTTGGGTAGAATCCTGAGACATGGCACACCAGCAGCAGACGGCCAGGACCAGGACTGGGGCCACGGGACAGCCAGGCCTTGGGCTTCACTGTATCCAAAAAGGGAATGGGGGGATCTTAAAGTGAAAACTGCATTAGAGGCTCCAGGCCTCATACCAGGCTCATGCCCCCGACATGTTCACTTCTGGAAATGAAGTCTCTCACAACTTTCAATCCATTTGTCCCATCTTCTTCAGGGTGCCTGTCCTGATACTTTTTCTCCTCTGGTCCCAGCCTCCTATAAATGCCCCTTGTCTGTTTTCCTATAACACCCTTTGTTTGGAAGTAACATTTGTAGCCTATTTCAAACATTGCATTAATTAACATCCCCCCACCAAGTAGGGATCCTACCTGCCTGACACCTTTCACCCCCAGTTGTTCCTTAACTGAATTCATGGAACCCAAGAGGTGCTCAGTTAATGTCTGTGAAATGAATAAATACCCTCACCCCTTATCCAGCCCCTCTTGGGCCTTCCTCTTCTTTGAATGCTCAAAGGAATGAGAACCCTGGAATGGAAAAGCCCGTTTGGAGCCCTGAAGTGGAGTGCAGGGAGTAAGGAAGACAGGCTGACCTTGCTTCTCCAGTTCCCACTTCCCTGATTCAAAGAGGCCAGTGACAAATTGGGGGCAGGTGTCATTAAGGAGCCACTGCAGTGTTTCCCTCGTCCACTTGTCCTGATTGAGCACTTGGATGGCCAAGTTTACCCAAAGTGGGGCCTCTTGGGCTGGCTCCCAAGAAGTTCCTTGGAAACTCAGGATATCTCTTCCTTGAAACGCTACATGGAAGAAGTTATGTGAGGCGTTTCCAGAGTGCACCTCACAGCCAGCGGACACCTGGAGCTCCATGGGATCTGTGGAGAGTAAGGGAAAGAGATCAAAGAAGGGTTTGAAAGACTGGGAGAGACGAAAGAGAAGAAATTGAAGTGCAGATTATAATGGGGACCCAGACTTCAGGGAAAGGAGAGTAGTGACCCGGAGTAGGCAGGAACGAGGGACACTTTGAAGAGTCAAAGACTGGGACATCTCCAGGTAGAAGGGAAATCAGAAGAGGGTGGACAGAGCAGAGAATCTCATCAGGTGGTGCCACAGTCTCCCAATTGAGCTTCTGTGACCATTCTCTCCCCTTGGGTACCGGGCCAGGATCCTATCCCTCAGCTCACAGGCTAAGCGCAGCATTTTGGCGAATTCCTTCACGTCCCTGGTGAAGCTGCTTCGATAAACCCGAAATATACGCTGCAGCGTCTCCCACTGCTGGTCGCTGAACGTGCCCTGGGACCAAGGCTTCAGAGAGCGGATGGTGTCGGAGTCGTTGCTCCAGCTGTGCGTCTGCAGCTCCCCCAGCCACGCCAAACCATCGGTGCGCGTCCAGTTGCTACTGGCGAAGGACGAGATCTGGAGGCAGCGGAGGGGGAAAAGCCTTTGCGGGGCTGGGAGAGAATGAACATTGGAGGCGCGTTGCAAGTGGCCGGGAGAGCAGCCAGCATAAAGAGAAAGAAGAAGGAAAGAAACAAGAGGAGATGAGCTTCAGGAGAGGGCTGATGCCAGCGAACTCTGTGCCGCGCTGCCTCTCCCTGGAGCCAAGGAGTAGCGAGTTTTCTATCTGGATTGCGCCAGTGCGTCCCGGGTCTCACCCGTCCCCACCAGGTGGTGCCCTCAGTCCCTACCAGCTCCCTCTCTCCTCCCTCCCGCGAGCGCACCCAGTCGCCCTCGTTCCACCCACCTTCAGCGCTTCCCCAAGCCTGGAGGAGCGCCCAGAGCAGCAGAAACAGCAGGCACCCCATATTGCCGGGCGTGGGGACCTCGCGGAGTATCGCCGGACGTGGGGACCTCGCGGAGTTCCGCCGCGCCCCGCCCTCTGACCTGCGTACTCTTCTCGCCTCCCGCTCTGCTCACGTCCCTTTCCGCTGGGTGCCAGCCAATTCCCAAGCCCGGACCCCGGCAGCCCTCCTCCCTCGGCTTGTCAGCGGTTTGCTGCTTCTGCTGAAGGGTGTCCTCGCCCTTAGCTGTGCGAGCTGCAAAGAGGTCGGGGTCCCAAGAGTCCTGGCGCCGCCGCTCACTTCAGTAGGTTTCACAACTGGCGTGTCTCAATCTCCTGTTTCAACGGAGACTTTGGGTCAACGTGTGGGACGCTTTACAACCATTATTTATGTTTTGGAATCAGGACATAAGGTTGTGTCTGTGTTACAATTCCAACCATGGTAAAAATGCAAAGGGAAAAAAGGAGCAAAGTCCTTGCTTTAGCAGTAGATGTTTCTAGGTAGAAGGACTGTGAGTGATCTTAATTTGCTTTACATCTTTCTGTTTTCCAAAATTTCTCAAGTGCAAGTATCACATTTACAATAAAGTAAAAGCATGAAAATTAATTTCCTCAGTTGCACATTGAGAGGATTGGATTAGGTTGGCTACAATTCTTTACAACTATCATATCCCAGGATTCCTCCACCTCAGTGTTCCCTAGCCTCTCTTTCCCCCTGTCATGGTTCTTGCTCTCCCCTCCCCCACCTCTGCGTTGTCTTCCCTGACTCCTTTTCGGGGTGTACCCCAGACTCTCTTCTTCCTCCTCTCCTTCCTGACTTCTGTTGGCTTACCTTCTCCTCTGGCTCCTCACTCATTCACTCTCCAAATATGCGCCTCTGTTTTAAAGAATAAGTGTGAGAGGACAGTGTGTACCTGGACAGCCAACTCCCCACTTCTCACACTGAAAATAAGAAAAGTGACCAAAATCGTGGTTCCAAGGCTTAGCTCACCTTGAGGAAAAGACTCCTCTTTGGCAACTCAGAACCTGGGCTGCAGCCTGACACTTCCCTCTCCCTCACTCTTTTTAATCCAATCTATCGCTTGGATAATCTATCTATTTCACTTCTTTTTAAATACCTCTTGAATAAGTTCCTTTTTCTACATTTCCACTGTCACCATCACCCTAACCTTTTGCCTGATATCCTAAAGTAGCATTCTTGGGGTAGAAAACAAAATCATTAGCACAGCCTGCAAGATTATGAGCCCTCTAGCCCTGGTGTCTACCTTTTGACATCACCTCACCCCCTCCCAATGCCTAGTTAAATGATCACTCCAGCATCATTTGCTCTGTACTTTAGCCTGGCTGTTAACTTTCAGTTCCTCCACTCTGCAAAACCTCTTCCTGCCTAAACTCTCCGCACAAAGTTCCCTTTGCATGAAAGCTCTTGACCTTCTCCTCACCTCACCCTCTCCCAATGCCTAGTTATTTCCACTAAGATATCAGTTCCTAGGTCACTTTCTCAGGGAAGTCTTTCCAGATCTGCCAGACTGCGTGACCCTAGGCAGGAGAAGTAGGGCAGTCCCCACCTCCACTGCTTGTACACTAACTGGCTTTGAGAACCTATCCTCTCAGCACGTAGCAGAGCTTATAATTATAGAAATGGCGATATGTCTGTCTCCCTCTGTGTCCTCTTCTAAATCAGCTGGAGAGGTGCCGGAATGCAAGGATCATGTCTCCATAATCTGGTTCCTCCCATTCTGCTAATGTTGATGTTTCCCTTCTCCCATATCCTGTTGCAGCAAGAGTCCTAGAGAAAATAGGCTACTGTACCACACTCTAGGCTGGGATCTTGTGGACAGCCCTAACCCAGCCTATCTAATTATGTGTAATTTGCCCAGAAAAGCTTAAAATAACATAGCAACGTGTTCTTGTAACAAATAAGGTGTTAAATGATTAAATTTGGATACAAAATTGCCTAAATAATGGATAGGAGGGAAGCTATGAGGATGGAAGTAAAAAGAATAATTATAAGAATCAGGGGCAATATTTTAACTTTACATTCTTCAAATTTCAAGCTCCCTTTAAAACTTGAACAGTTCTGTTTAGTTCATGTGGAACTTAAAATTTTTAAGTGCTAACATTCTTGCACACTTAAAGACAGGAAGCGGGTTTGTGTGTGTATGGTTTTTTGTTTTTGTTTGTTTATCAACAGAAGCCAGGCAGTATTACCTTCAGAAGTTAGGGCTATCTGGAGTTATACCAATATTTTTTCCCAAAGGTCAGTTGCGTTAGACACTTTTTGGCTACTGAAACTTTCACTGCTTTTTTTCTGGGAAAGAAACCATTGAATTATGAAATGTTTTGCAATATGTTACCTAAACAAAATCTTTTATAACAAGACTGACTCAGAATACCCTAGCACGAAGAGATGGTGATTTACTCAAAGCCTCAAAATAAGCCCATGGTGGGTACTACATGATCTCACTTATATGTGGACTCCAAAATAGTAAAATTTATGGAAACAGAGTTAGGGTAGTGGTTTCCAGGAGCTAGAGGGAAGGGGCAAATGGCTTAATTTTGGTCGAAGGATTTCAGCCTCTGAATTTTGAGAGGCTAATCAATACCTTGGATTCTGTCACGATCATAAGGGACTTAACTTGGTTTCAGTTCAGAATTCACAATTCACAGGGTCACATTAGTTGGAATCTTATGTGCTTTCTTCATGTTTTTGTTATCTTAACCATTAGGAGACCATTTAATATACAAAGGATAGCTGCATATGAGAATTTAAGACTCTTGAGAGGATACATCAGGGAAACTTTCATAATAGCTATCAGCAGGATAATACCAACTAATTAAAGAACTCTTCTTAATAGGACTTTCCACAAGCCAAACTGATCAAAATCAAACAATTCAAAGTTCAGTCAATAAAGAAATTTCAACGGTATTCAAGTGCAATTGGTCATAGTCTTTGTTCAGAGCATAATGGTGATTAAGGACCATAGTTTGCTGTAAAATGGCCTGAATTAAAGAGGTATTCATTTTTGTAAGTAGCCTGATAATACAAAGCATAGTAACCTGGAGATCTACTAAAAGAAACATAAGGATTAGAAAACCTTGTAATAGCTTTCTTACCTCTCGGACGTCCAGTCCCAGGAGCAAAACTCCAGCGACTTTGGGCCCCGCCCCCATGAGAATGGAGGGCGGCCGGTTCTGAAGGGAATGAGACCAATGAGACGAGCCCAGGACGAGGCGCGAGGCCGGAGGGTGGGGCTGGTGGCAGCCGCAGCAGTCCGAGACCTGGCTCCGCGCAGTATGTGGCAGTACGTCAGCATCGGGATGGCTCTAGCAGTGGCGGCGGCTGCAGAAGTCCAAGCAACCGGGGCCGCAGAGGAGGCTGGAGCTGGAGCCGCGGCGGCGGCGGCACCGCGGAGAGTTTAAGATGGCGGCGGCGGGGCAGCGGGCCTGCGGGAGGAGCAGCGCTATGGGCTGCCGTGCGGCCGGCTGGGGCAGGATGACATCTCTGTACTGCATGTGAAGCTCACCGAGACGGCGATCCGGGCGATCGAGACTTACCAGAGCCACAAGAATTTAATTCCTTTTCGACCTTCAATTCAGTTCCAAGGACTGCACGGGCTTGTCAAAATTCCCAAAAAATGATCTCAATGAAGTTCATAACTTTAACTTTTATTCGTCAAATGTGGGCAAAGACAACCCTCAGGGCAGCTTTGAATGCATCCAGCAAACATTCTCCAACTCTGGAGCCTCCCAGCTCAACTGCCTGGGATTTATACAAGATAAAATTACAGTGTGTGCAACAAACGACTCGGATCAGATGACACGAGAAAGAATGACCCAGGCAGAGGAGGAATCCCGCAACCGAAGCGCAAAAGTTATCAAATTCGGTGTACCATATGTAGGGAAAAGAGTGCCAATTCGGAAAGCACCTCAAGCTGTTTCAGATACAGTTCCTGAGAGGAAACTGTCAACCCCATGAACCCTGCAAATACAATTCGAGAGACACACAGCAGCAGCAGCGTCTCTCAGAGGCCACACAAGGACAGGGTGATTCACTTACTGGCCCTGAAGGCCTACAAGAAACCGGAGCCACTTGCTAGACTCCAGGAAGATGGTGTCAATCAAAAAGACAACAACTCCCTGGGAGCAATTCTGCAACAGGTAGCCAATCTGAATCCTAAAGACCTCTCATATACCTTAAAGGATTATGTTTTTAAAGAGCTTCAAAGAGACTGGCCTGGATACAGTGAAATAGACGGTCATTGGAGTCAGGGCTCTCTAGAAAACTAAATCCATTTCAGAATGCTGCAGGCACCAGCCGTTCAGAATCTCCTGTATGTTCTAGTAGAGACGCTGTATCTTCTCCTCAGAAACGGCTTTTGGATTCAGAGTTTATTGATCCTTTAATGAATAGAAAAGCCCGAATATCTCACCTGATGAACAGAGTACCACCAACACTAAATGATCATTTGAATCCCACCAGTGAAAAATCTGCTGCAGGCCTCCTGCTGCCCACTGCGGCTGCTGCCATCCCCACCCCTCCACCGCTGCCTTCAACCCATCTGCCCATCTCACATCCTCCCCAGATTGTAAATTCTAACTCCAATTCCCCTAGCACTCCAGAAGGCCGGGGGACCCAAGACCTACCTGTTGACAGTTTGAGCCAAAACGATAGTATCTATGAGGACCAGCAAGACAAATATACCTCTAGGACTTCTCTGGAAACCTTACCTCCTGGTTCAGTTCTACTAAAGTGTCCAAAGCCTGTGGAAGAATACCATTCAATGTCTCACAAAAAGTTCAAAAAGAATTCTAAAAAACATAAGGAAAAGGACCAAATAAAAAAGCACGACATTGAGACTATTGAGGAAAAGGAGGAAGATCTTAAGAGAAAAGAGGAAATTGCCAAACTAAATAACTCCAGTCCAAATTCCAGTGGAGGAGTTAAAGAGGATTGCACTGCCTCCGTGGAACCTTCAGCAGTTGAACTCCCAGATTATTTGATAAAATGTATCGCTGTCATCTCCTATGAGCAACACCAGAATTATAAGGATAACTTCAATGCAGGTATGATGAGTACAGAGCTTTGCATGCCAGGATGGAGACTGTAGCTAGAAGATTTATCAAACTAGATGCACAAAGAAAGCACCTTTCTCCAGGCTCAAAAGAGTATCAGAATGTTCATGAAGAAGTCTTACAAGAATATCAGAAGATAAAGCAGCCTGGTCCCAATTACCATGAAGAAAAATACAGATGTGAATATCTTCATAACAAGCTGGCTCACATCAAAAAGCTAATAGGTGAATTTGACCAACAGTAAGCAGAGAGTAATGGCCCTAGAACTCTGCTTGGACCAGAAGATGTGAATAAACTTAAGCTTATTTTTTATTTAAAATTCCAAAAGGAGTTTTTGCCTTAAGATCTAAAAAGGTGAAACTCTGGCTTGTTGAAAGTTCAGTATTAGTAAACTTGAGTTACTTTTTTCTTTTCCATTTTATTTGCTTCCCCCTCATTCGAAAGCTGCCTCTTTCTGGTCCTCCCACCACCTCCACTCCAAAGACTTGTGCTTATTAATAGACAATTTTTTTTAGGTTTTGGGAGGATCCATTGTCCACATTTCCCAAGTCAGTTTTTTTTTCCCCTCAAAAAACTTGTGTTTGTTTGATTAGAAAATGATTTTTTCTAGATATTGGGATCCAGTGGGTCCCAAAACGTTAAAAGTTGTGTGTGTTTAAAAAACAACAGTAGGCCGGGCGCGGTGGCTCAAGCCTGTAATCCCAGCACTTTGGGAGGCTGAGACGGGCGGATCACGAGGTCAGGAGATCGAGACCATCCTGGCTAACATGGTGAAACCCCGTCTCTACTAAAAAATACAAAAAACTAGCCGGGCGAGGTGGCGGGCGCTTGTAGTCCCAGCTACTCGGGAGGCTGAGGCAGGAGAATGGCAGGAACCCGGGAGGCGGAGCTTGCAGTGAGCTGAGATCCGGCCACTGCACTCCAGCCGGGGTGACAGAGTGAGACTCCGTCTCAAAAAATAAATAAAAAAAATAAAATAAAAATAAAAAACAACAGTAATGTGCAAAAAGGTGAAATGCTTTTGAAGAAACGTAAGCCTATTTTCTGACCTTTCTTAATGCAAACTCTTTGCCTTAAATGGTAGAATATTTAAAATTTGCACAAAATTTAAAATATTCTTGGAGGGTTAAAAAATAGAAAGGCTTATGTGTATAGATTCACATACACATATGTATATACAGGCTGACTTGATCTAGAACATTAAATCCGCCCTGCAAGTTAACCCACCATTGCAATGGCTGCCTTAAGGTGTTTGCTAGTCCTGTACGTAGTATGGTTAATCATTAGCTACACTGCTTGCCACTTGATTAGAGCAATGGGAAGCATATTGTGGCTTACCAGCATCTGGAAGTGTGTGCTTGATCTGTATGTATGCAGAGGTGGTGTGGATGTGAGCGTACATGAAGGAAAAAAAGCTGCTACTCCTAGTAGGCCAAACACTCAGGTTAAACAACTGACGAGTGTTACTGTAGGGTGTTTTTGTTTTGTTTTGTTTTTTCTATCAAATTGCAACTTTTGTTGTGGAAGACAAAAGCATTTCCATTTCAACAAGTTTGTCAGCTTTATTAATGTTGGGCAAAAATTGATATGACATGAAAATGAAACAGATCTATAGTTTTGGGACAAAATAGGTAACCCATTTATGTACTGCTATAAAGTATTTTTTGAAGAGAGATATGCAAAGAAGCTATTACCTACATAAGATGTACATTTAAAGATTTTTTTTTCATCCTGGTGCCAGGAATATAAAAAACAGTGGATATATTTAAACATAACATACTGTGATTCATCAAACAGCACAAACTTTCATTTCATGGAGTTTATCTGTTGACGTTGATTTAAACTGTCACTTGTTTTATCATGTGGGAACATAAGTTATGTGGTCAAAATATAAGGATTTTGAACTAATGTTGATTCAAGTGGTATTGTCTTACTGTATTGTCTTTTCAAAGTGCTGCCAGTTGAAAAGGGAAGCATTATGTTTACAAATCTGTTTTGAAATTTTTGCCAAACTTTTGATAGTGTCTTTAATAAAGGTGTTTGTCTGCAGCATCCAGAAAAATAAATAAATAACTTTGTTGTGAAAAAAAAAGAAAAAGAAAACCTTGTAATAGCCAAGTTTGCCATCCACTATGCAGGATGCCTGCAAACCAACTGTTAGCTGCTCCTGTATACACATTATGTGTCTTTCCCCTAAAAAAAAAAAAATAATAATAATTCCTTAATGTATTTGGTGGCAGCATGTAGAGGAACAGCAATATTAGCTACCTTTTTAAATAAGTGTCAGATAGCAGTAAAATCAGAGAAAAGATAAGTGCAACATTCAGTTTTGTTCAGCACCACATACAACGCCCAATAGGGGCAAAAAGGAGATCTAAGGCTATAAGATGTTTCATTAAGTGTTTCAGTTAAACAAAAATGTTTTAGAAAGTGTCTTCGACCCTGGAGGTCTCATTGGCTCCAAATTCAAGACTTTTCCTCAATTTAAACAGATTGGTTTCAAACTCCATACAACTAGTACCCCACTGCTGCCAACAGTGAGCCACCAGGAACTTTATTGGAACCTTTTCTCAATAGAAAATAACTGATCTTCATCTGTTTTGAGGTTGGTTCTAATTTCAGTTATTGACCTCTTTGGCCTGTGAGTACCCTGGGAAATTTCAGGCAGAGCTTTTTGGAAGGCAGGAGTGGGCAAGACCAAACAGAAAGATCCAAACCAACAAGAAGGCACAACAGAGTACACAAATTCTCCACAGACCCAATATGGGATCTCAGGGACTGAAAATGAGGTGAAAAATACCTACTGGTGTTTGAGCAGAGGTCAAGTTATTAATAAATTTATCTGCCCATAAGTCAGCATAGCTCCTGAACAAGGTCCAGTCGGAAACTGACCTTTTTGTGGTCCTTCCATAGCATACTATAAGGGTACATAACCACATTTAGTGGAAAGACACCTCACTACATTTAATCTAGCAACATCACATAAGCAATTACTCTTACCCACATGGGTAGTCCCCAGGTCTTGAGTTTGCAATACCTGGAGGCACAATATCCCTTCTGCAGGCATCACTTGGATAAATTTCATATACTTGGTAGTGATTAGGTTAATTATTGGAAAGGTTATGGTATTGTTTCCATTGAAGGCAGGAAGCCAAATAGCATTGATGCTAGAATATCAGGGATAGCTTTCCATTCTTCCTTTGAGATTTCAGGTGGACTGTCATTGGGAAAACAAAGAGGCATTGGCATGAATGGAATTGTTTTATCATTTGGGAACATTAGTCCACAGGCCCCAAAATTGCTCTGGTTTCTTGCTAGAACATAAGCCTTCACTAAAGCCATTCATAGATTATGGTCCCACAGATTTTCCTGTAAGAAAAGAGAAGAGATTAGAATGACAAGAAACACAGTAAAAAAGGTAAGACTTTTGTGATACCAGAGAAGTCTTGATCATCAATCTCGGGAAAGCTGTCCACATCTAGAATGCCATCTGCTTACGGCCAAATCTTCTGTAGTCAGCTTCACCTTAAGATCTCTAATAGGTGTAGTTTCAGGAGTCTTGAGGGCCCATTTTGAGTTAAGAGATGTAGATCCAAGACTTAAGTCCCTGAAGTTTGCTGCAGAAAACTTGGTATTGTCCCCTTCCACTAGAGTTCAAGAGCAGTCTTTCCCAGGTGGCACTTGCAAAAGACCCATTTTCTGAGTTTTAAATGGTGAAAGATCTGATTATCATCGTTTGATGGGCCACAACAGGCTTCTTTAAGCTGGTGAAAATATGCTTTGGGATAATGCATTAAAGCCTGGCACTACTGAGCCATGTCAGAGTTTATAAGAGGGGCCAATACCTGAGTTTCCATTATTAAAGGCATAGGTATTTCAGCAACTATTTTATAAGAGGTCAATGTATGTTTTCCAGTGGTAGTGGATCTAATTGCCATCAACTGGTAACACCTTTGAATAAAGTAATTCAATCAATTCAGTTAGCCGTACCTAATACCATCGTGTTTGAAATATCTGATTTGACTGACTTATAATTGGATCAGTAAAGTGGATTCCTCTGTTGCTGGATATTTTTCCAGGGATGCCCCATAAAGGGAACACATTTTCTAATAATTTCTTTTTTTCTTTCTTTTTCTTTGGTTTTTAGACATGGGGGTTTGGTTCTGCTGCCCAGGCTTGAGTGTAGTGGCACAATCATAGCTCACTGCTGCACTGAACTCCTGAGCTCAGGCTCCCGCAAACTCCCACCTCAGTCACCACAGTAGCTGGGACTGCAGGTCATGCTACCATGCCTGACTAATTTTTTTGTTGTTGTTCTTGTAGAGATGAGATCTCAGTATGTTGTTTTAAACCAGAATCGTTTGTTGTTCTAAAATGAGAAGAGTAAAAGTATAGGATAAAAAGTGAATGAATGAAAAAGTTGTAGAAGGTTTGTGAAAGATGAATCTTGTGAAAGGAATTTTATGTGTGATCAAGCTGGTGAAGATTAGAAGAGAATTAGTTATATTTTTGCTCAGGCTGCAAGCTGATCTTGAACTCCTGGCCTCAAGTAATCTTCCTGCTTCAGCCTCCCAAAGTGCTGGGATTATGGGTATGAGCTAACATGCCCATGCTAGCCATGAGCGAACATGCCCAGTTAAGTTATTACTTCTTAACTGTCATCATAGCATCAGCTTTTCTACATAGGAAAGCTTTTATACAATCAGAAAACATTCAAAGTATTACAAGAACATTATGACACCTCATTGAGGGTAGAAATTGAAATTCACAGTCTATCTGAGAAAGTTCAAGTGATCACATAAATGGTAAAAATACACCACCTAAAGTGTGATTGTCTTATCAGAATTATGGGTTTGACAAGCCAAACATTTAGCACTTTTAGAAGAGTCGCCCCACCAATATTTTTTCACAATTTGGATCCTTTTGTCTCTTCCATGATAAGTCGTGGAGTGCAGAGCTTTTGATAATGGAAGCTTTAAGAACTCAGGAAGAAGCAGGTAGCCATCCAGGCTCTCCATGAGTCTATGCTTACCATTGGATTTACATCCTCTTAAATGTCAATTTTGTTTCTCCAATTCAGGTGCATAGCATTGTTCGTTAAATATGTTATCATAGGTAATTTGACTTAACTCAGTCTTATGGGAGTTCATTCAAATTGCATATCTTAATAATTTCAGTACTGGCTGACTTAGTAGGAAAATCTGCCAGGTCATTTCCTTGGTATTTAATTAATTCTTGTTCTGCCTGATGTTGGGTTAGGAGTTTTGTGAACCAGTCACTTACTCCACTAAAGTTCTGGGAGTTCTTGCCTGGTCCAATGGTATCATCTTGAAATTATCAGAAACCTGTACTTGTTAGAGTATTTTCATTAATCTCCCTGAAGATGAAACACGTCAGGCTTATAGTTATTCAGGAAAGTATCAGAGTAAACAATTAACCACCTGTGAAGGACAAGACCTGAAATGGCCATGGTTAAAGATATGATGACAGTTTATTACAATAATGATTCAATTGACAAAGTGTTTTGGTTATTTCTGTTGCATAAAACATTTTAAGATAATAACTAGAATTATAACTGTTGGAGTTACACTGGGACTGTTAGATTTCTATAAACTTTATACAGTTTCTGAAACACATAATAACATATCTATGCAAATAGGGCTCAAAGAAAATTTGGCATTACTTTTATTATTTGACAATGCTGCCCATGTACTTGAATATGTCAAATAAGCCCAGTTATTTTAGTATCTCTCTTTTATCAGAAGAGGTATTCCTTTGAAAAGTTCCAAAAGTTCCTCTTGAAAATACCAAAGTTTATTTGAGGTCCAGAAAAGACTTAATTTAGAATTTGATTTTAGAAGTTTATCAAAATATCAAATAGTTAAAATATTCGATCAAAATAGGATCACAGGTCACTGTGAACAATTCATTTATTTAACCAAGGTAATATTAAAAGACTTCAAAGACAAATATAGAAAGTTACATAGTTATAGAAAACCTGAGCTCTTTTAGTAGAGAAGGCTCAGTGTTCTTAAGTAATCAAAACCTGAAAAGGACAACATAA
>NW_016804529.1:221454-275355 GCF_001698545.2 Rhinopithecus bieti
TGATTGTCTTATCAGAATTATGGGTTTGACAAGCCAAACATTTAGCACTTTTAGAAGAGTCGCCCCACCAATATTTTTTCACAATTTGGATCCTTTTGTCTCTTCCATGATAAGTCGTGGAGTGCAGAGCTTTTGATAATGGAAGCTTTAAGAACTCAGGAAGAAGCAGGTAGCCATCCAGGCTCTCCATGAGTCTATGCTTACCATTGGATTTACATCCTCTTAAATGTCAATTTTGTTTCTCCAATTCAGGTGCATAGCATTGTTCGTTAAATATGTTATCATAGGTAATTTGACTTAACTCAGTCTTATGGGAGTTCATTCAAATTGCATATCTTAATAATTTCAGTACTGGCTGACTTAGTAGGAAAATCTGCCAGGTCATTTCCTTGGTATTTAATTAATTCTTGTTCTGCCTGATGTTGGGTTAGGAGTTTTGTGAACCAGTCACTTACTCCACTAAAGTTCTGGGAGTTCTTGCCTGGTCCAATGGTATCATCTTGAAATTATCAGAAACCTGTACTTGTTAGAGTATTTTTCATTAATCTCCCTGAAGATGAAACACGTCAGGCTTATAGTTATTCAGGAAAGTATCAGAGTAAACAATTAACCACCTGTGAAGGACAAGACCTGAAATGGCCATGGTTAAAGATATGATGACAGTTTATTACAATAATGATTCAATTGACAAAGTGTTTTGGTTATTTCTGTTGCATAAAACATTTTAAGATAATAACTAGAATTATAACTGTTGGAGTTACACTGGGACTGTTAGATTTCTATAAACTTTATACAGTTTCTGAAACACATAATAACATATCTATGCAAATAGGGCTCAAAGAAAATTTGGCATTACTTTTATTATTTGACAATGCTGCCCATGTACTTGAATATGTCAAATAAGCCCAGTTATTTTAGTATCTCTCTTTTTATCAGAAGAGGTATTCCTTTGAAAAGTTCCAAAAGTTCCTCTTGAAAATACCAAAGTTTATTTGAGGTCCAGAAAAAGACTTAATTTAGAATTTGATTTTAGAAGTTTATCAAAAATATCAAATAGTTAAAATATTCGATCAAAATAGGATCACAGGTCACTGTGAACAATTCATTTATTTAACCAAGGTAATATTAAAAGACTTCAAAGACAAATATAGAAAGTTACATAGTTATAGAAAAACCTGAGCTCTTTTAGTAGAGAAGGCTCAGTGTTCTTAAGTAATCAAAAACCTGAAAAGGACAACATAAAGCAAAGGAAATTATCTTGGTAAAATATGGAATCTTTGTTTTTTGGGCCAATTACCCAAAAGGTAAAGAAAGACCTTTCCCAATTTCCTATTTAGAGCAGATAAATACTCCAAAAAAGATGTGTTGTTTTACAGGATGACCAAGTTCTAGTTTTACATCAATGTATTTTATATTAATGCTCAATTTTAGAAAACATATAAATAATTCCATTCACATAAATAAACATATAGACAGAAAAGACCTTCGAGTTTTATTCAAAATTTTAGCCCTGTGCCATGTACAATAATGCAAGCTCACTAATTTATTAAAGAGTATCTGTGCTCAAATTGTTTTTCTAGTCCATAGAACAAGATTTCCAGCACAGATGGCTAAAGCTTTTGACTAATAGTTATTAAAAAGACTTTTAAGATTTGTTTTCATTTGGCTGAGTGTGGTGGCTCAAGCCTGTAATCCCAACACTTTAGGAGTCCGAGACGGGTGGATCACGAGGTCAGGAGATCGAGACCATCCTGGCTAACACGGTGAAACCCCGTCTCTACTAAAAAAAAAAAAATTACAAAAAAACTAGCCAGGTGAGGTGGCGGGCGCCTGTAGTCCCAGCTACTCAGGAGGCTGAGGCAGGAGAATGGTGTAAACCCGGGAGGCGGAACTTGCAGTGAGCCGAGATCTGGCCACTGCACCACTCCAGCCTGGGCGTCAGACCGAGACTCCGTCTCAAAAAAATAAATAAATAAATAAATAATTTGTTTTCATTTGCCTTTTGTAAGGAACCTTTTAAAGAGGCAGACTTTGATTTAATTTAAATGTTTAGATACTTATACGTACCAATTAAAGAATGTATCACCTTTCTTTTTTGGCATTTTGGATCCCTTCTTTTCTAATGCACCTCATAAGTGAATATTTTTAACTAGTTTAAAACTTCCACATTGTGGTGACTGTAATTCTAAGTTGTTCTTAGTAAAGTTAACCAGCTTTTCCAAAAATGCACAGGTTCTGGGCTCATAATTTTTGTACAAAACATTAGCTATTGTCCCAGAAAATGGAGTCCTAGTCTTCTTAGATTTGGAAGAACTCATTTCAAAAGGTACTTACCCAAGATCTCTAACCAGAACCAATCCAGTTAGTTATCAGATACAGTCTGATCCTGGATCCAGTTCAGTAAAAATTCCTCAAATAAAGTTGAAGAGCACACAACACAATTCCATGGAGGTTGAATCTGGGAAAGAACTTACCCAGATCCCAGTTGCTACGAGAGATGAATGGGCACATTGAACGCTAGCAAGTACCTTTACTTGGTAACTCAGTGCTCCTGTGGGTTACTAGAGGTCTACGTCAGATACCACTTCTTACAGCAATCTATTAAAAGAAAAACTTTAGACAAATTAAATTTAGCAGAGTTTATTTGAGCAAGGAAATGATTCATGAATTGGGCAGCACCCTGAGCCAGTGAAGATTGAGAGAGCTCCACCCAGCAACATTGACAGGCATATTTATAGAAAGTAAAAGGAAATTACATACATAAATAGCCTGATTGGTTACAGCTCTGCATTTGCCTTATTTCGACATGTTTGAACAGTTTGCAGCCTATAATTGGCTGCTATGATTGGCTGAGGCTTGGTTACTTGTTTGCTTGTTTGGGGTTTTTTGTTTGTTTGTTTTTCCTGAGACAGAGTCTTGATGTGTCACCTAAGCTGGAATGCAATGCCACGACCTCAGCTCACTGCAACCTCCCCCTCCCAGGTTCAAGCAATTCTTCTGCTTCAGCCTCCCAAGTAGCTGGGACTACAAGCATGCACCACCATGCCCTGCTAACTTTTTTTTGTATTCTTTTAGTAGAGATGGGGTTTCACCATATTGTCTAGGATGGTCTAGAACTCCTGACCACAGGTGATCCACTCGCCTCAGCCTCCCAAAGTGCTGGAATAACAGGCATGAGCCACCACGCCCTGCTGGTTACCTGTCATAAGAATATACTCTTAAGTTATGTTGCAGTTTGTTTACATATTAAGTTAGGTTGTACTTCACAACATACAGAGGCAGCTTTAGGTCAAATTTAATTTAACACAATGTATACAAATATCAAAATACCAAATTCTATGCCTTAAACATATACAATTTGTATATGTTAATGATATCTCAATAAAGCTGTTTAAAACATTTAAAAAAATATGCCCAGGGTGGGAGCAAAGTCAATCCAACTGTACTTTCTGCTTTTCCCAGGGACTGGCTGTGATCTATGCCCGCAGACTAATCACTTCCTTCACTTTTAAAGTAGTTTTGGTTTCCAAAGACCTTTCACATATGCCATTTTGTTTAATGCCCACAGCAACTATGAGAGATAGGGATTACTATTCTTAATTTGTAAATGAGGAAAGTAAATCAAACTAAATCTAACTAATTCCAAAGCAGCACACAGTTAATGATTTGGGGATGGAACTGGAATTTTGATTTTCTAACTCCTGGCCCAGCATGTTTTATTTCTCATAGCTGCATTCTGAGGTTGCACCTTCCCCTCTGAGGAGGTGTTTAAGTGATATGACTGGTGTGGTTTCTTTTCTTTTGGTATTCTATAATCCTGCGCCATCACAACTGGAGGAGAGCATAAGAATTTCTTGGATGGGAAGAAGACAGAACTAGAATCAATTACAAATGATTTAAGTAAAAATAGCTACAGATACAATTTGTCATTGAATATTTAAGGTATAAGAAGCCCAAGTAATAGGAGGGCAGTGTATTTGTTTTTTTTTTTGTTTTTTTTTTCATTTTATTAGTGAGAGGAATAATGGGTGCCACCTGCTTACTCCTGATAAGCTGTCTGGCATCAAAGTCTCCTGTCTCTCTGGATTGTATTCTGATTGGTTCTGATTGCCATATGTTGATTTGCTTAGTTCTCTTTTAACAACCAGCATTACATTTTTATTCTTTTTTTTACTCCTAGCCATACTGTTCAGTTGGCTGGCTTGATTTAAGTTTCTAAAATAAAACTTTCCCATTGATCTCCAAACTACTTTTTGTTTTCTCTCACTGATTTATGTGAATTATACACACATATCACTATCTGAAATTAAGTGGCTCATTTATGTCATGAGTTTATTTACTGATCTCTTGCCTCTGGTCTTACTTAATACTCTGTCCCCAGTGCCTACTACACTGGTTAGAGCATTATAGATAGTCAGCTGGGTATGGTGGCTCACGCCTATAATCCCAGCACTTTGGGAGGCTGAGGTGGGCGGATCACGAGGTCAGGAGATTGAGACCATCCTGGCTAACACGGTGAAACCCTGTCTCTACCACAAATACAGAAAAATTGCCAGGCGTGGTGGCAGGCGCCTGTAGTCTCAGCTCAGCTACTGGGAGGCCTGAGGGCCAGGAGAATGGCGCGTGAACGGCCAGGAGTGGAGCGTGCAGTGAGTCCGAGATCGCACCACTGGCACTCGCAAGCCTGGGGCAACAGAGCGAGACTGCCGTCTCAAAAAAAAAAAAAAAAAAAAAAAATGACTCTACAAGAAACTTTCTTGGCTTTATTCACTGCGGTCTTTGGCACCTAAAATAGTTTCTGGGAGAATTTAGGCACTCAATAAATATTTTTTAGATGAAGGAAGTAGGATAGAGTGAGGGAAAGCACAGCTTCAGACCTGAAGAAACAGGAAACTTCCTTTCCTGGGAGAATCAAATCTAAAATATACAGACAGTGAGTGCAAGCATGTTTGTAGGGGCAGGATATGTGGAGAATGTTTCTGCATGTAGACACAGTATTCGGGGTAACATAACAATATCAAAAGCATAGCAAGTATTGCTGGATAAAATAGAAGCCTAGGGAGCTATGAACACTGTAGATATACTCTTTATATGTTCAACAAGTAACCAAAGAAGAAATGTGCCCTGTAGGCTAAGGTCATATAGCAGAGTCAGAGAATCTAAAATTGGATCCAAAGAGTCTCACACCACTTCTGTAAACCCACAGTGGATAGAGACCTACCATACACCATAAATTGAAGTAGAAACTATATATATCAAAAAGCAATCTAGTCTAGATTTGACCTAGCAATTTCACACCTCTGATTTTATTTATTTGGGTATTTTCTTTTTCTCATAGTCTAGCTAAAGTTTTGCCGATTTTGTTTTAACGTTTTAAAAGAAACAATTTTTCATTTCATTGATTTTTTGTACTATTTTTTAGTCTCAATTTCATTTATTTCTGCTCTGATTATCAGTATTTCTTTCCTTCTACTAATTTTGACTTTGGTTTGTTCTTGCTTTTCTAGTTCTCTAAGGTGCATCATTAGATTGTTTATTTGAAGTCTGACCTAGCAATTCCACTCCTGAGTACATACATAAATGCATGTCTATGTGTGTCAGGAGATATGCAAAAGAATGTTCATAACTACCTTGTTTGTAATGACCCCAGTCAAAAATGTTTTCATATATTAACCCAAGAGTAGTTGTACTTTTTAGAATTAAATCCCAATATTTTCTTTAGTTTTGTGATTTTCTCATTATTTTAATGGTTGCTTTACCATCTTATCATCTACATCTCTTTAGCTTCACTGTGTAATTTCTTTCCGTTTATCTCTGCTATGGCTTGACCCCACCAAAACTCATGTTGAGACTCGCTCCCCAATGTGTCAGTGTTTTGAGGTAGCACCTTTAAGACATGATTTTAGAATTATAAAATCATTAAGATGGATTCATGTCTTTCTGATGAGACTAGGTTAGTTCTCATGGAAATAGATTAGTTCCTGCAAGAGGAGGTTCATATAAAGCAAGGTTGCCAATCATGTTTTGCCCATTTTTGTACATTCCCAGTTCCCCTTCCATTTGTCTACCATATTTTGACCCAGCACAAAGCACTCACCAGAAGCTCAGATGCAGCCATCCAATCTTGAACTTCCCAGACTGTAGAACAGTGAGCTAAATAAACCTCTTTTCTGTATAAATTAGACAGTCTCAAGCATTTTGTCATAGCAACAAAAAATGGACTAGGATAATCACTCAATGCATTTCTGAGTAGTTTCTTCAGAGCTATCTTTTACTTTGTTAAATTTACCATCAACTATCCCTGACCTGTTATTTATTTATTTTTAACTTGTCCATTGATTTGTTAATATTTTCACTTCTTGAAAATATACTTTTTTAAACATCTTTCTGTTCTTTTATCATACTGTCTTCTTTTCACTATGGTTTCTGTTCCTTCCTTTTGGTCAATAAACGTTTTAAGCATACTTACCTCTTTCATATTGCTTTATTACCATTAATTATTGGGATGTGAATTATCTTATTGTATCTGTTGACTCTTTTCCCAATGTAACTTGTGCTTTCTATTGTGTCCTCATCTTCATAGATATTTTTATTAATGTTTTATCATTGTCTTTCCTTGTGGAAGTACCATCTTTTAGGTTATGAAAAAGTCCATGTAGAACTATTTTGCAATTGCTTCTGCCAGGGCCCTAGGAATGACAATGGCTCTGGACCAGTTCTTGTGTTTCGCAGCTTTTGGTTCACTCCTTATGAAAACAACAAAATACTGAGGCCCCCAAACCAGTGCATATCACAGGCCTGGGGTTTTCATTTCTCCAAGATCCTTTTTTTTTTTTTCTTCATTAACCCAGAGCCCTAGCAATTTTTCTCATCACTTCCCAGGACCAGTGGGCAAAGATTTTTTTGTCCCTTTGTTATAGACTTTACACTTATTAGTGGATCTAGTTTTAGGGGACCTCTTTTGCAGAGTGTCACCTCCCACTATCCCAAGGTAAAGTCTTCTGTCCCTGCATGGACATTTGAAAGAAACTCAGTCCCCAGCACCTAGGCAAAACCCGTACCAAAATACCATGAGCTGATGCTCTGTCCGCTCACTATTTAATACTTCTCTTTGTTATAGGAAGGCTCCCTTGAGCTCAGCTGTGTTGTTTTAAATCTTTAGATTACATTTCACTCAGTATTTACAAGTTTTTGAAGTATGCATTGGGATGAGTGGGCAGTCTCTATTATCTTATTCTGCCTTGTTGCCAGGAATTGTCCACTATGATATTTCATGTTGTATTGTTTTGAGCACTTTGATTGAAGAAGAACATTTACAATTACAACCTTCCTAGAAGAGGTCCTACAGAATGAGGAAAGGTCTTAAATCATCAAAAGGAAGAACAATTTAAAGGACTAGCCAGTATTTAAAGGTCTGTCAGGAAGAAATGAGAACTCACTTTTCAGTTGCTTTGGCTGGTGACATTAAGCTCAACGTGTGAAAGTTACCAAAAGGCAAACTTTAGTGGAACTGAAAATTGCATAGCTGTTAGACTTACCCAATAAAGGATGGTCTGATTTTTGTGAACTCTACCATACTGGACCTGGATGATTATCTGCCAAATGCTGTTGAAGAGATTACTGCATGGACGGGGTCTTCCAATTCTGAAGTTCTTCCACTTTTTAAAAAAAGCTTAATTTCATGGGCTCACCTTTCATAATCTATGGTTCAAGAAAGATAGAAATCTAAGATATATCAGAAGGATAATAACCACCAGTGAAATGGAACAAAGTTCATAGAGAAGCCAAAAGATGGAGCAAAACTCATTTTAATGGGTGCTTTCTCAGAATCTCCAATTTTTATCGCAAGGAGAGAAAGGAAGCACTTGTCATTTTGTCAGCTTCCTTTTCCTATACCTTAACTCACAAATTTACAAAGCAAATGCCTCTGAAGAATAAGTTTCATGTAACAGACACCTAGCTACACCTGCAGAGATTTTTTAAAAACCGTATGTTGCTTTATCTCTTGGATTTTTCATTCCTCTGGACTCCTTCTCCCCCATCATACTCTTATCCTCCTCCTCCTCTTCCTCCTCATCCTTCACCTCTTCTTCTTCCTCTTCTTCCTCCTCCTCCTCCTTCTTCTCTCTCTCCCTATCCCTCTTCCACTCTCATTTACCTATCTCATTCTTCTCTCTTTCTATCTGCCCTTCATCTGCTTCTGTATCCAGCCAGGTCACCCCATTTCTCCTTCCCTCTTCACGTTCTTTTTCTCTCCACTTTTTTACCTCATTGTCTCATCCCTCTCTCAGCTCTTGACTAGGTAGTCACCCACATCTCAAACGGAAATGTGCCTATAGTATTCCACAGTGGCATCAAAACTGAGTTTCTATCTACCTGGCTTCTCTGGCAGAGCCCTGGCCCTGACCCCTGTGGTCAGTTTCTGTTTCATCCACAGCCTACAACCACAGTGTAGGCTTCGGAGAAGATGAAACATCATCCAAGGTTCAAATCAATTAGTGAAACTTGAGTTTAGGGAAGTGAACTTGCCTGATAGTATAACACTTTAATTGCTGATATTTCTTGAGCAGTTTCTATGTGCCAGCAATATATTAGGCACTTTAATTTTTCTCTTTTGATTCTCACAACAGCCTGACAAGTTACGCACCATTGTTAATCATATTTTTAAAAACACATCTTAGAAGTGCAAAGAAACAGAGAATGGTAGCCATGGGATTGTAGCATGGAGCCAAGTTCTTAACTCTGAAACAATAATCTTCCCACTAGGGGAGGGAAATGTGGAGAAGATGTCTCACAGCTCTTCTGTTCTATCTAGTGGTATACTTGCAGCAGAAAAGGTCCGGATTATCCAAAGTGAGGTCAGACATCCCTGCAAACAATAATGACAGAGTTTTATTTTTCATAGTGACACTAAGAGAAATTGGGCAAGAAGACTAGCTTTAACTATATCCTTTTTAAAAGTGGAGACACTGTGGACTAAAAGAGCCTAAAAGAGGACTTTAAAACATGTTTTTTTTTTTCCCACTTTATGGGCAAGCCATTTAATCTCTTTGAGCCTCAGCTTTCTTATTTATAAAATCAGAATGTCATATGAGGCTTATGTACGAGATTAGATAATGTGTATAAATCACCTGGAACATAGTAGATACTTGGTATTTTTTAGCTGAATCTTAATCCAATTTTTCTTTGTAACACACTCCAGCTTCTCCAACCTACCCATTCCTATCTGCAGGCTAATTCCAAGACACTCATCAGTCTCATGCCATTTAATCCAGGAACCTCTCTCATCAACCCCACTCCTCACCCAATCTGAGCTAAGTGATAGTTCTGTTTTTCCATAGAATCATATGCATGCCTTTATTACAGCCCTCATCACACTGCCACTATCTACTAGCCTGTCTGCCTAACTAGTCTGTGAGTTCCTGGAGTATGGAGACTTCTCTGTTTATCTTAATATCTTCAGTGCTAAGCACAGGGTCAGGCACATCTCAAGTACTCAGTAAATGTTTTCTTAATTAAGCCCTACTTTCAAAATATGTTAAACTGTGGACCTAATACACTTTGGCTTCAGTGGAAGTATGAGAGGAGTTGCCCAGATGAGTCAATAGCTATTGTGAGCCAAAGACTCAGTCACATGGTTCTCACTTAGGTTAGAAATCCTCAGAATGCAAATACTCCCTTAAAAATATTCCAGGCGTGGTCCATATTCTTCTTGGTTTTATACACTAATCATCTGTGCCCTCATTTTTCTTAGTATTCATCTTTAGAGGCTAAAAATTCAAAATCTTTTAAGTCTGTGCTCAGCAGGTCAATTCCTTTTATCTAGCTCCCCAAATAAATATATAAAAATTCCCTCCCCTTCTTTTAGGGCTATTCAATCTTCTACCAAGATCCTGCCTCCTTTCTCTTTCTGGCTCTGCTGTCCTTGCTTTGTTTAAGCATGGATTTTCCCAATAATAAAACTATGTTTATTGTTTGGCTTTCAAGATGTGTAATTCCTAATGGTTTCTGGCATTGTTTCAGCTGCAGCAGCGTAAAATTAAGTGTCTCCAGAAACTCAGCTGTAATGAATCTGAGATTCATTCCCATCCTGGTATGTGGCTGGTAACTTTGAACAAGGTAGCCTGTGTAACTTTGAGTCCATACTTTAAAATGGTATGACTTCGTAGATTACAGCTATAATCTTGTCTGTTTACAATTAGCCTCTGGAGATTTTTTTTTTTTAATGTGGAGGCTTTTGATTTTAAATATTGTTTTAGTACTTCGTGTTTTTTAATCTAATGTTAACAACAGCTGGCATTATTTTTTTCCAAATTATGTTACCTTTATATTTCTCTATTTAAAGGCTTGCTTTGCACTATAACTTACTGTAACCTATCAAATTTTGTAAGAATTTTCTTCTGTTTGAAACTCCTCTTTTTTCTAACTGAATACTGGAAGAATTTAATGTAATCTATGAACTTGGGGCACCTGGCAAAATTATTGAAGAAGCACTGACACAACACCAATGTCTTCTGTGTCATGACTTGCCCTGCATGTTTTTTGCTACTTCTTTCAAAGAAGGGGAAAGATCACAGAACTAATCTGTATTGAAAATCCTGTATTCTTCTGACTACTAGGAGCACACAAAAATTTTCCATTCAAAAAAGTATTCGTTTATCCCCACTCTATATTTGGTATCTTTAAACAGCTCCCTCACACTATAACACAACTAGCCTCCAATGTTTCTACAATTCAACCTTTCAGCAGTCTTTGATAAAAAATTCTGTTTAAGTCCTTCATAAAACAAAATTTGTATAAAATAAGTTCTCTGGGCATGAAGAAAAAAATAAACTTTTAAAATGCAATAAATATTTAATGAACACTGAGTAGATCTTAAGTTCTTTTTCCCCTAGGAAGAGGAAGTGCTTAGCCTGAGTGCTACCCCAGAGGCTGGGGCCCTTCCATCCTGTCTCACCCCCAGAACTCTCATTTTAACTGCCTCCCTGTCCCTCACCATTTCTTTAAACTTTCCACAACAGAATCCCAACCACAGTCAAATAAGTCCTCTTCTTTCCCCGGACTTACCTGTTCTTGACTCTAAACTTTGTCACTGGGCCCATGTCTCCTCACTCGTCTTCATGAAGGCAGAGATGTTTTACCAGTTTTGTCCACTGCTCTATCTTCCAACACTCAGAATAGTGCCTAGCATTATTGAATGAAGGAAAAGTTGAATGTAATTATTACTTGATATTTAAGACCAAGTAATAATGTAATTATTGGTCTCAAACTCCAAGTAATAATTGCATTCAACTATTCATAAGTCAAAAATTGCACAAGTTTATCTCATTGAGTAAAGAGTATATCTCAGGAAGTTCAGTGAAGATTAACCTAATGAATATCAAATGTTAGTTTCAGATTCACATTGCTATTTCAGGCTATTCTAGCTTGCCTTTCAGATTCACCTCCAATTGCAAAGTTTTATTTTCTCTTTGGGTTGTGTTACCTTATTGCTTCTCTGCCAAGTTCTTAACTATCTGGTAGCAAATACTTATCTGTAGAGAAAAAATTCCATATAAAAAAAAACCTAGTGATTCATCTTTTTCTATAGTTAAGAATTATCACCTAATACAATTGTTTGGTAACTGCCTGATTTTTTAAGCTTTATACTCTCAAGTTAAATCTATGAGAAGCTAAAATGATCATAAAGATAGCACCCTCATTCAAAGCTCAGACCCAGCAAAATTGCTATATGAATAAAATATGTATACAAACTAATCTTTTTAAAAAACTTTTCCCAAGGCTGTATATGAATATAAAAACCCAGATTTGAATTATACATGCAAACTGTAAAAGCAGAGACACATGCTCCCTATTAAGTCTGTGTTCTAAAATATCCAGTTACCAATCAAGAAACCCCAATAGATTCCAAAGAAGCATAGTCTGTAAGAAACCATGACAAGGTAAAAGATTATTGTCTGGCAAGTGGTGCCTAGAATCAGGTCTGAGGGGGCCAGAAGGGACTATGAATCACAGCGTGAGAAAAGATAATTGGCAGCAAATTGGTAAGATATGTGGGAGGAGCTAAAGTGGTTAGGTCTGCCGGGCGAGGTGGCTCACGCCTGTAATCCCAGCACTTTGGGAGGCCAAGGCGGGTGGGTCACCTGGGGTCAGGAGTTCTAGTCCAGCCTGACCAACATGCCAAAACCCCATCTCTACTAAATATACAAAATTAGCCAGGCGTGGTGGCGGGTACCTGTAATCCCAGCTACTAGGGAGACTGAAGCAGGAGAATCGCTTGAATCTGGGAGATGGAGGTTGTAGTGAGCTGAGATCACGCCATTGCACTCCAGCCTGGGCAACAAGAGTGAAACTCCATCTCCAAATAAATAAATAAATAAATAAATAAGTAAAATAAAGTAGTTAGGTCAGGTCATGAGCAATAAGAGGACATTAGAGGCCTGTTTGTCTGGTTGTGTTGCTTTATTGTGGTGCTATCAACTGTGAAAAGCTGAGGCAAGCCTGACAACTTGTGAGAACTGCAGAACCAGCCAGTAAGTCCTTGTTTCAGCACCAAATCTAATTTATACTGGCTATGTTAACTTGCACAAGACCCTTACCTTCCTGAATCTGAATTTCCTTATTGGAAAATGGAGTCCATTAATGTCCCCTCACAGAATTGTGGTGCTTGGATTGATCACAGTAGTGCACATATTTACTACATTATCATGTGCTGAGCAGGAGTCAGGCCCACGCTATACCAGTTTTCTCTTCTTAATCACTGGCACCTCCTTTCCTACAGTCATTGAGGCAAAAAACAGAATCGTTCTGTCCTCCTTTCTTTTCTCCAGCTCACATCCATCCCATGAGGAAATCTATCAACTCCACCGTTAAAATATATCCAACAACATTCTACCACTGCTCACCACCTCTACTACAACTACCTGGGCCCCTATCACCAGATTTCTTTTTTCTTGTTTTCACTTAGGCTATTACAAGAGCTTCCTCACTGATATCCCTCTCTGCCCTACCTTTGCATCCTATATAGTTCTTAATCTTAACACAGAGAGAGCCCTTTAAAATATGTCAGGTCACACACAGGGTTCATGCCTGTAATCTTAGCATTTTGGGAGGCTGAGCGGGAAGATCACTTGAGCCCAGCAGTTCAAAACCAGCCTGGGTAACAAAGCAAAACACTGACTCTACAAAAAAGTTTAAAAATTAGCTGGGCATGGTGATGTGTGTCTTTGTTCCCAGCTACTCAGGAGGCTGAGGCAAGAGGATTGTTTAATCTGGATAGATTGAGGCTGCAGTGAGCTGTGACCATGTCACTACCCTCCAGCCTGGGTGACAGAGTGAGACCTTGTCTCAAAAATAAATAAATAAATAAATAAAACTAAATGTGTCACATCACAGTATTCATACGCTGAGGCCCTTCCAGTGGCTCAGATCTCACTCAGAGCCCTTACAATGACCCACAAGGCCTGTGGGATAGGGTTCCCTGCCATACCTTCCTGACCCAAATCTCCTCTTCACTAACTTGGTAACAGTCACATTGAGATAAGAGTTCAGAAAGGCTTAGTTTTTAAGACACAGGTCACAATGACCCCACTGATAAAACAAGATACAGTAAAGAAGCCAGCCAAAACCAGCCAGAACAAAGATGGTGATGAAAGCGGCCTCTGGTGGTCCTCACTCCTCATTATATGTTAATTATAATGTATCAGCATGCTAAAAGACACTCCCACTAGCTGCCAAGACAGTTTACAAATGCCAGGCAACATCCCAAATTATGGTGGAAAGATATGGTCAAAAAACAGAAGGAACCCTCGGTTCCAGGAATTCCTTGCCCCTTTCCCAAAAAATTCATAAAGAGTCCACCCCTTGTTCAGCTGTGATCAAAAATAACCATGGAAATAGCCAACCAGCAGCTCTCAGGGCTATTCTGCCTATGGGGTAGCCACCCTTTTGATTCCATTACTTTTGAATAAATTTGCTTTCACTTTACTCTGTTGGCTCAATCTTGAATTCTTTTCTGTGTGAAGCCAAGAATCCATGTGGCCTCCCAGGCTGAGCCCCACTTTTGAGGTTCACCCTGTGACAACATGTCCTACTGATGCCTTCATTTTAGCACAATGAGACTGATTTCAGACTTCTCACCTCCAGAACTGTAAATTTGAGAAATTTCATTGTTTTAAGCCATTCAGTTTGTGCCTGCCGTCAGCACCGTCTCAAATTATTTATTCCTACACCTTATGGTCCTTTGTAAATCCTAAGCCTATGAACTCAGAAAATCTTAGACAAGTCTCAGTTAATTTAGAAAGCTTATTTTGCCAAGGTTGAGGACACATGCCCATAATACAGCCTCAGGAAGTCCTGATGACATGTGCCCAAAATGGTCAGGGCACAGCTTGGTTTTATACATTTTAGGGAGACATAAGACATCAATCAATATGTGTAAGAAGTACATTGGTTCGGTCTGGAAAGGCGAAGCAAAGTCTTTAAGCAAAGACTTTAAGCAAAGTCAGGAAGACTGACATCGGGAAGGAACTTCCAGGTCACTGATAAGTGAGACACAGTTACATTTTGAGTTTCTGATTAGCCTTTCCAGAGGAGGCAAATCAGATATGCATCTATCTCAGTGAGCAGAGGGGTGACTTTGAATAGAATGGGAGGCGGATTTGCCCTAAGCAGCTTCCAGCTTGAGTTTCCCTTAGTGATTTTGGGGGCCCAAAATATTTTCCTTTCCCAAGCACAACTCATGCTTCCTACTTTGGCAGCACATTAAAAGATATGCAACATCTTTACATGATTCACAACCTTAGTGCCAAACCACTTACACTTGTCCCTTTTTCCACTACAAACTTCAACTTTCTTTAGATCTGCACTACCCAATATCGTAGCCATTAGCCACTTGTACAACTTTCTCCAGATCTGCATTATCAAATATGGCAGCCATTGGCACCAGGAATATGGCTAGTCTGCATTGAGATATGTTGTAAGTGTAGAATACATACCAGATTTTGAAAATTTACATATATAAAGTAATGTAAGACATCTCATTAATAAATTTTTTTTTTTGAAATGGAGTCTTGCTCTTGATATCCAGGCTGGAGTGCAGTGGCGTGATCTCCACTCACTGCAACCTCTGCCTCCTGGATTCAAGAGATTCTTCTGCCTCAGCCTCCTGAGCAGCTGGGACTACAGGCGCATGCCACCATGACCGGCTAATTTTTTTTTTTGTATTTTTAGTAGACACAGGGTTTCACCATATTAGTCAGGCTGATCTTGAACTCCTGACCTTGTGATCCGCCTGCCTCAGCCTCCCAAAGTGTTGGGATTACAGGCATTAGCTACCGCTCCTGGCCCTCATTAATAATTTTTAAACTACCGATTACATGTAGAAATTAGTTTGGATATGCTGGGTTAAATATATTATTAAAATTAATTGGCCGGGCGCGGTGGCTCAAGCCTGTAATCCCAGCACTTTGGGAGGCCAAGACAGGCGGATCACGAGGTCAGGAGATCGAGACCATCCTGGCGAACACGGTGAAACCCCGTCTCTACTAAAAAACACGAAAAAACTAGCTGGGCGAGGTGGTGGTGGGCGCCTGTTGAGTCCAGGCTACTCGGCGAGGCTGAGGCCCAGACTGAAGCAGAATGCCCGTGGAACCCGATCCGAAGGTTGTGCAGCACTTGCAGTGAGCTGAGATCCAGGGACCACTGCATTCCAGCTCTGGTGCGACAGAGCGCAGCCTCCGCTCTCAAAAAAACAAAAAAAAAAAAAAAAAATGTAATTATTGCCAGGCACAGTGGCTCATACCTGTAATCCCAGAATTTTGCAAGGCTGAGGCAGCTATTACTTGAGCCTGGGTCCAGGAGTTTGAAACCAGCCTAGGCAACCCAGTGAGATCCTGTCTAAAAAATAAAAATAAAATGGTACCTCATTCTTTTTACCTTTTTAATATAGTTACCAGAAAATTTTCAGTTACACACATGGCTTGCATTATATTTCTATTAGATAGTGCTATATATACTGCAGCCATTCTAACTTCTAAATTTGGGACTAATCATATTGTGCATAGCCTCACTCAACCCTCAGGCCTGACGCAACAATGTCTGGCTTCATTCCTTGACTGTTGCTGCCCACCCTGTGCCTGATCGGTAAGACACTCCCATCAGCCACCCAGCAACAGGTGCAGGAAACATAACCATGGACAACAGTGCTGCCTTAAGGCAATTATGCTCTACTTACTGAAACTCTACTATTCTATCTATAGTGTAGTGTTACAATTTTTACAACAATGTTTTATCAGTCCCATTTGACGTTCAGTGTTTATATAAGGAAAAAAGCACTAAAAGAAGACAACTATTAGGAACACTTTGGTTCCTTCTCCCCAGCCTTGTTTAAACTTTTTAAGTTACATCTTATTAAATGTAGCTGTATATATTAATACGCTTTTATATATGTGCAGATAAAACTATTGGAAGGAAAATTTCTAAAATGTTAACAGTGTTTTCTCTAGGTAAAGGTAAAAAAACAGGTGACTTTTGTTTCATAATTTTATGATTTTTCTGAAATGACTATAATATACATATATTGCTGTCATAATCCAAGGGTAAGAGACCTCAATTTATAATCAATCAGCCAAGCCTGATAAAGCAGAGCAAGCAAGTCCGTTCCACATCGCTATGAAGACAAGAGAAAGAGTGGGTTTCCTGTGGGGTTTGCTAACCCAAGAACCAAATGAAACAAGTCAAGCTGTTGGCCGATTCTCTTTAACCATCTCCAGCAGACTGTCTGCAAAGACTCTTAGTGGAAAGAGAAGGAGGTAGTCCAGGATATTGAGGATGAAAATATAGATTCAATGAAGGTGAAGGGGATATTTCCTGAGTAAATCTGCCTGCATCAAGTAGCAGATGAAGTCATAGGTTCCAGAACACAATATCCCATCCTATTTAGGTACCAGCCACCTCAGCCCAAACACCCACATGATCAGACAAAAATGGGTTACTTGAGGAAAGGCAGCAGAATCCCCAAAGACACCCAAGGACCAAGATCATTTCCCACTCTGCCCAAATATGCCTCCCTTACCTCGATGTCTTTCCATGCTGTCAAGGTACTGTAGTGTGAGTATGTAACCACTGGTATGTCTGACTGAGTGATCAAGGGTCACAACATAAGAAGAAAAAGGACAGGAGACAGAAGTGTAAGGTGTCCTCATTTAGCATGTCCATGTTCACATCTGCCTCCCAACAACCCCTCCCTACTAATGTGAACTCCGGGAATGTACCAGAAATGTCAGTGACTCCACCCTACCCTAACCCCACAACCAAACTGCCTTAGCCAATAGAACATAAGGAAAAGAGTAAGAGCCTTTTAGTCAAACAGCACTCAAACCTTGGTTCTTTCATCTCCTCTGTCACTAACAGCAGTGAGATTTTGAGCAAGTTATTTGTTTCACAATCTATAAAATTGTGGTCAAAGTGCCTCCAGTGGGAGGGAGACCAGTCAGGATCCCTTTCCTAACAGGCAACTTTGTACACTTCAATAATTCTCCCCAGGTACAGGAAATACATAGTCCAGGTAACATGGACCTCCTTGTAGTCCCTTCTACCTCTCCCTCACCCTCCCTTATTCCTTTCCTCTCTAGACTCTCCTAATGGACTAAACATCCTCCTCATATCCATTTTGACAGGAAAAAAAAAGGGAACCGAAGCTGACCTTCTACATCTCCCTCTGCACACTGCTTCCAACACACACACACCCCTTCCCCTGCCAAAGCTTGTTCACAACAATCCTGATCATGTTCTTGCACCTTATCAGGATTCTCTGTACATCTTATGTTTCAAATGGACACATCATCTAAGAAAAGTTTTCACTGGGCCTAGAAAGAATCTTTAGACCCAAAAGACAGGAAAAAAAAATGAATGCACAATTGGCAAAAGGAAAAATGTGTGCTTGACTTCATAGCATCTCTGAAAAGAAAACTAAACTCAGAAGTATCGTTTTGAGTAAAATTGTTCTTCCCTTTCTTGCTTCCCCTTCTGCTGTACAGTTTCTTTTCCCAACAATCTTTTCCTCAAATCGGGTTGTATGAGCCACCTGGGGAGAGTCAAAGGAAGGTTGGTGTGTAACCCCAGGGAATTCCCAATATGAGGAATTTCAAGTGAAAATGAAATGAACAGAGGGAGACTATTTAGTGACAAAGAATCTAAATTCCAGCTTCTGAATCCCAGAGCCATTTTTCAGACATGAATGTGAAAAGAGAAAATACTGGCAATATAGAGGCCATAGTAAAGAGTATGCTTTTACAATGAATTAGGCAGATGAACAAGGAGTGGTTTTTTGGTGTGCCTTGCTCCAGGGCACCTACATCTATCCAGGAAGACATGTCATAATTAATATAGCTGAAAGGGTGGCAGAAATTGAACAGGCAGTGAAATGAAGAAGATTACTAGTGCCTCCTAAATGGGGACTTCACACTGTAGTGTCATGATATGCTAGGAAGTAGTATGAATTCCCAACATTAAATATAATCAAATGAAAACACTACTCCCAAACTAAAGAAAGATGAGCCTCTTCACAAGTCTATTCTCTTCGCAGGATGTAAGGATGACTCAGAGTTGATCATCCTTACAAAAATGGCCTACAGTTCAATATCAGCAACAAGCAAGAAATTATTCTGCCAGAGAAATTCCATTTTCAAGTGATACAAACTCAAGACCTATAGAGTCTTCATATTTATTTTAATTTCATAAAATAAGCCTAAGGCTGGAAGAAAAATATGTAGACACTTCCGACAGATTTTGATACTAAAAGCAACCATCCACATCCAGTACATTTCCATGTAGCCAGTGACAAGCAGGCTGGGTTTAACTAGGCAAAATGTATGAACATAAATGGTGGGGGAAAAACTCAGATCTGTGGAAAAATGATGGGGAAGAGGGAAGCAAGAAGGTTTAAAGGGGTTTAACAAAAACAAGAGCTTCACATTCACTCATCTGTTCTTTCAACAAGTATTTACGGAGCACTGACTGTATACCAGGTACTAGGAACACAATGCTGAATAGGACATAGTCCATGTCTGCATGGAGATTACAACTAGTAAGGTGGATATAAACCTAAGCCTGACATAATACAGCATAATTAAGTACTAAAGTTGGGGCAAACAAACTTGAGGAAAGGCCCCTTAACCCACCCTGGGATGTGAAGGGTCAAGTAAAGCATCCCAGAGTAAAGAAGATCAGAAGCCAAAGCAAATGCCAAGGTGAAAGGCATTATGAACAAATCTCCTTTCCTCTTCATCTAATGTCTTTTTGCTTTAACTTATGGCAAAAGGCGATGATAAAAAAGGTGGGTAAAATGGACCAGAGGATGAAACCAGCTGAGACCATGATGTTATAATCACACATAAAACTATGTGAAAATTTGAGAATACAGGAGGGAGAGTGTAACTCTGAGATTGACAGAGGTGAAGTTTAGGCCAAATAGTGGAGGTTGGGTAAAAAAAAAAAATTTCAAGAGAATCATAGTGAGAGATACTGACAGAGTATTCATGGCTGATTGATTTCATCAGCTCAAACAGAACTGTCACCTAGAGTCCACTGCTCAAATCGGCTCCTTCTTTTTCTTCCTGGTAAACCAGCCGACATCTGTGGAGTATGTTCAATTGCCCTTTCTAGAAGGCCTTTAAAAAGTATTTTTTCTCTCTTCAATATTTTATTTGATGTTTCTGTTAGACTGTCTTATCCCTAAGCAATGGCAGAAAAATACGTTTGCCAATATACAATCAACTCTGAGAGTCAAATGAAAACTGTCCTTCTTTACATGTATAGGTTTCTCCAGTGCTGCATGAGAGTGCAGTTGTGCTTAACTTTTTCTCAAACTCAGTACATTTATAGATTTCTTCATCATTGAGGATTTTGGTGTTGGATGAAATGAAGGCACTGAAAGATGCTTCACAGCATTGGACATAATATATGGGACTTCTCCTTCACGTGGATTCTCTTGATGCTGAGGAAGGAAGGCACACTAAGTGAAGCTCTTCCCACTTACTGTCTGCACAGACCCACTCCCCTGAAGAATGCTTCTGTGGGACAATCACATCTTAGGGGAAATTACTGACACATTCTTCTTGGTGAGTTGCCGTCTTTACCTTTCACTGTCTTCCTGTTGATGAACATTTTACAGATTGGAGGATGTGCAGCATTTACGGACCTTTCTTGTAATATTTCAATATACTGTGACACCCTGGAAATGTCCTGCTAACCAAACCTTAGTAAAAAAAGAAAAAAAAAATACATACCTCAAATGTATATTATTATTATGGGAATCCAACATTTTTGAGAATTCAAAACAAAGCAAGAAAACCAAAATGAGGTACAGTCAACTTTCTTCTTTCTTTCTTTCTTTCTTTCTTTCTTTCTTTCTTTCTTTCTTTCTTTCTTTCTTTCTTTCTTTCTTTCTTTTCTTTCTTTCTTTCTTTCTTTCTTTTCTTTCTTTCTTTCTTCTTCTTCTTTTTTTTTTTTGAGACAGTATATCACTCTGTTGCCAAGGCCAGAGTGCAATGGCACGATTGTGGCTCTCTGCAGTCTTGACCTCCCAGGCTCAAGCGATCCTCCCATCTCAGCCTCCCAAGTAGCTGGGACCACAGGTCCAGTCACCACCGTGCCTGGCGAGTTTTGTATTTGTTGTGTAGATAGGGTTTCACCATTTTGCCCAGGCTGGTCTCAAACTCCTGCGTTTTGGTCAACTTTCATTCATCCATTATCACTCTCCACTTTCAACTATCACTTTACATATTTTTTAAATGAAAAAGAGTATTGGTTTTATTACATATTGCATGCTATGAAGGAGATAATAAGCAGATTCTGGAAGTTCTTTGAAAATACAACCAAGGTGTTTTTGAAAGCTAGACTAAAATATGACTTTAATATGATATACAAAAGAAATAGCTTGGGTCAGAATGAGGGGGAAAGGGGCCTTAAAATGGGAAGATGAGTATATAACAGAGAAAGATGTGAAGAGGCAAAATACTTCGGAATTAGCTAGGGGAGATATGGGAAGGAGCAGAAGCACACACAGAAAGGCAAAAGAAAAATTGATGTCATTCTGCAATGTTGCTCACCTGTATATCTGTGTTCTCTACAACTAAACTCCCAGCATCTAGGATTCTAACGAACGCATCCCCACCACAGAGCTCACAGACCCCTACACACAGCCAGAATCAAAGAGTTTTTGAAGGTACAAGAAGTTTTACTCTCTCTTCCCCCTCTTTCACCATATATCTCCCTGATGACTTCCTCAAACCTAGTACATCAGTTTCCTCTCTTTTTGCAGTTTCTTTCACTTCCCACTCTCTGACCCAGAAGTCAACCCAGGGGTGGGTCCTCTGTTAAATGACAAGCTGTGGAGGCCAGAGACAAAATGGCAGGTCTGAGGGTTACTATCTACGCCACCAGACTTAAGAGAAGCAGAGGGTACAGAGAGGTAGAACATAGAGGTGGAACCAGAAGAGACATGGATCAGAAGAGAAGCAGAAATAAGTGAAATGAAGTAGGATGGTTCAGATCTGCTTGTGCCTACAAACGTTTACTGTGGGATCCTTTTCTTGGGGTCGTTGGTATGACTCCTGGGGCAAGGGCAGAGTGTTAGAGGAGCTCTGTCTAGGACAAAAGCAAGAAAAGGTACTCAGGAGGGAGAGAAGGATGACGATTCCAGGAACCACGTGTGAGAAAGAGGACTGAAACAGAGTATTTAATAATCGGAGTCCGTATGGAATAATAAAGGGAATCTGTAGGTGGCAGGGGTTTTATAGAGGGAAGCTAAAGATGTGGGAGGAACTGAGAGTTAACGAAGACAAGGCAGAAAGTGTCCCTAGAAATGCTGTTTCCAGTCCCTGCTCACACTTCATTCAATGTATCATCCAAAAGAGAAACCGCAGAATTAAGCCACACCCACACAGCTGGTCCACACTCGATTCCCCCGTGCAAGTAACTTTTTCTCAAAAATCTTCGTGACTCAACTGGTCGCAAAGATTTCCTCTCAAAAGAACCAACTGCTACCACTCTGCAAAAACTACAACACCCACAGTGCCCCGCGCACAGGCCGAGTGACCCATCCTCTTCCGATTCCCAGTAGCTAATGGTCTTAGCCAATTTCCTCTGCCGGGAGATGATTTGGAGAACATGCGCACCTCCGCTCCTTGTCGTGGGCTGGCCTCCAACTTGGAACGCTGCGAACCGCCTGATCTCCTCTGGGAGCCGCGTCCTGGGACGCATGCGCACATCGAGACGCCCCGACAGCAGGGCGCGGGTCTCTAGTTATATATTTTGTTATGCTCCAGGCTATGCATTTGGAACAGTGCTTTCCTTTTTATCTTTATTTTGTTTCTTTTGCTTATCTTCGGGATGCAGCAATGAAGTGTTATTAAAAGAGCCCTAAAGCTGAGGGTGAAATTTGGACTCTGTTACAAACCAGCTGTGGGGTCTTAAGCAAGTCACTTAAACGTGGGGACCTCGGCCTCCAAACCAGATGACACTCGAGGCACAGCCTGCCTCCTATCGCTGCTGGAAAGACTGTGGAAATGGTACTGTTGGTGCCCATAGACCTCCAGACCCCCATGGGACAGCAGCTGGATGTTCCTCCACCATTGAATGAAGTGTGAGCAGGGACTGGAAACCGGACAGCATTTCTAGGGTCAGCTGGAAGGAGAGGTAGGGAAAGAGAAGCTTCCTTAGCCTTTCCCTCGAGCCCACATCTCATCAGTAAGCAACTCCTGACAATTCTCCACCTACATATCTTCCCACTTTTCTCCATCCACACTGCCATTTCTCTATCCCCACTGCCATACCATTTTCTCTTGCTTAAATGATTTCGCTGTTTCTAGTCCCTACCCTACCTGCTGTGGGATCATTCTAAGATGCAAATTTGATCATTAAAATATTTCATGGCTTCTCTTGGGCCTCAGAATAAAGTCCAAGCACCTTAAAACGTCTCTAAGACACTCATTGCCTGACTTCTTCCTAGTCTTCCAGACTTCCTTCTCTCCCTCTGTGTTCCAGTCATCTTCAGAAACTATCAGTTTAACAAATCAGGCTGCCTTTTACTTCAGAGGCTTTTTGCATATAGAAACAATTTAATGAACATTCTAAACTCTGCTGAACATATTCTCAATGAGGTTTTAACCAGTGCCTTCAACCATACTCTCAGTTCTTCCAGCCCTGACAGATTCTGTAGTTTTTTTGTTTACTTAATTATTACTAGTCCAGTCTAATGCAGTCCACTTAAAATCTTAAATCTCATTTCAAGGTTTGCAATGAAATTTGCAAAACTTCCTTCCTTCCCCTCAGCACCAGCCAGACTTCAGCAGTGGAACTTGGTTTGGCGAAGTGGTGTATTCTGTCCTTTAATAGAAGTCTGCCTTTCCCACAAATACTTACTGTGTTGGAACCCTGAGGAAAAATCAGGGAGGGCTGGGGAATGAGGGCCAAAAGTCATTTTGCCTAACTGGGCAATAAATTGCAATTGTCTGTTGGTTCTCTCTGCCTCTCAGTTGAAGGCTGATTGGTCACGAATACCTTCCATTTGGAAGGTACCCAAATGCTAGTTCTTAATAGGCACATGGGTTAGTTCCCTGGGAGCTCTCCCCAGTACACAATTCTTTGATGGGAAATCTGCTGCAGCTTAAAACTGTTACTGGTAGGGTCTTGACTGCAAGTTGTCCAGATTTCTTGGCGTTTTCAACAAAGGATTGGACAAAACGCACAGCAAAGCAAGGAAAGAAGGAAGCAACAAAAGCAGAGATTTATTGAAAGTGCAAGTACACTCCACAGTGTGGGAGCAGGCGGAGCAGAGGCTCAAGGGCCCTGATACAGAATTTTCTTGGGTCCAAATACCCGCTAGAGGTTTCCCATTGGCCACTTGGTGTTCACCCCATGTAAATGAAGTGGTAGCCCACAATCAGTCTGATTGGTTGCGGAAACAACCAATCAGAGACTGAAGTGAAGTTAAACAGTTACACTCCTATGCAAACATCTGATTGGTTGCAAAAAGCAACCAATCAGAGGTACTTTCAGTTTCCCATCTGCTGTGCAGAAATGGTGGGAGTTTATTTAAAGGGAGTAGCTTCTGGTCCTTTTGTTACTTAGGCGTGGAAAGTTAAGGCTTTCATTTCAATTTAGTTCTAGGAAGTCAGCATGAAACCGCCTTAGGTTTCTTGCCTTCAGACCCTATTCTCCTGCCTCATAACTGTTTCCCACAACCCCTCAGCCCTGCTCTTGGTGGTATAACTAGGTTTCCTGGCTTGGCAGCCAATTCTCTTGGAAGAAGAACCGGCAAGATGGCCCAAACCCTATTGAGTGTTCATTTAACATACAGTAAACTCACACCGATTTCCACACTGTTCATTTGACTCACATCCTTGCTAAACCAAGTGGTAAGAGTGATAGCTCTTTCCCTGTCATCCTTCTCTCCCTGCTCTAGTGATCAGAGTACAGATCAGCAAGCTCAGCAGCAGATATCCAACCAGGGATTGAGATATCAGTCTCTTCTTCTTGCCAGCCCACCAATCTCTATGAGTGATTCTCTTGGAGACCCCTCACTTGGAGGAGGTGAGAACAAAAGTCACAGCACTCATTTCCGTGGCTGGGTACACATGACTCCATCAGTGCCCTTTCTCTTTTTACCTCCATATTATCTTCTAGGGGATGGTTTTAAATCTAGGAGAGGTTAAGAATGGGGTGCTGTAGTATGGTTCGGGGTAGCAGAACTAACTTTCCTCTTTTAATGGCACCTCTAGGACGTTAACGCAGGACAATATATTCCAAGGGGCCTTGGACAAACCCAGTTCTCCTTTCTTTCTTGCTTGTAATTCTCAAGAAAAACCGTAAAATGTGCTGGGAATACAATATCCTGAGAAAGGAAGGAACCGCTTGAAATAGACTGGGCCTCCTTGTTCCTGTCCCTCCTAGGGAATGTAACATCTGGAGTTAGAGAGGAACTGCCAGGGACAGTCCAGGCTTTGTACCTCTCTCCCCTGGAAGCAGGATGCCCTTCCCAGCTTTGTCCAATGAGTCACATGACTCCTGAGGTGTATAACTCATAGTGGGCTGCCTTTTGGGGCCTCTCACTTGTGGTGCACCTGGGGCCTGTACAGGCAACACTCAATCCTGTCCAGGAAGCTTCCTTGAGCCGTGACGACCGCCTCACAATGGATCCTAGCCTTCTTTTGTCCCATGCTGCCTGTCTATAAGTAATAATCCAACCTCTGCCTATAAGTAATAATCCCACCTCGCAAAATTTGTTGCATGTGAGTGTATCTCCAGCCGACGCTGGTAGACCTTCAGGCCAGGATGTAGTGGGTGGAAGTGTGTGGACTCCAATTTCCGGCAATTGGCATAGTGTCAATCTCTCCTGTCCTGCTTGTAGTGGGACTCTTCTCTTGGGATTGGTTATTAGTGAACCTGCCTCACAAAATTGGTGCTGTGAGCAGGGTGTGGTCTGGTGAAGTGGGACAGTGATATCCCCCGGTACCTGGCCCAGGGCAGAGATGTCAGCCTGGGCATTCAGTCATGGGGAGGGAAGGATGATAAGTGAAAAATACTCTCCCCACCTCCCCTGCAGATGGGAGTGAGCTGGCTGCATAGACCGAGGAGAGAGTACAGAATATAGAAACAGGATAGAGCAGCATACAATCCCCTGGGTGTTGGGCACTTATGTAATCGCTCATTCCCAGGCCAGAGAGCTCGGGAACTGGGTATTCTGATGGACCCTGAGGCACTTGAGAGAGAATGGGAAAGAGATCCTTAGACCATCCCTGGAACATCTGAGAGGGAACCAACACACATAGGGTGGGCCTTCAAAGATGGGGAGACCCCCTATCTAAAGGATGGATGTGGAGGAAGGCCAGGGAAGTCTTACGCAGCCTAGGCAGTGTGTTTGTTTGATAAAGGACGTTGCAGACCCAAATGTCTCAGGCTGAATGGTGCAGTTAGAAATGGGGCCAAGGTCTCTGGGTCCCCACTGAGTGCCAATGGCTCCATTCTCCTGTTAGGATAAAAAGGGAAAGGAAAAGGATTCGAACTTTTCTGGGGTTCTTGTGCCCTGGGGCTCACATTGCAATATTTCCAGGTCCCCTTAGGGGAAAAAAGATTAAAGTGATGACATCAGGAGGTTTGGAAGTGAATATGGAAGATCATGGTGCCTATTTGCTTGTGGTGCTTATCTGCTTGTGGGTGGGGCCCTTTGGGCCATTTCAGGGGCCAGCGATCATGGTTCCCATCACTAAGTGTATTGTAGGCATTGACATTTTGGCTGCTTGTGGAACAAACACTGCCTGAGGGGGTATGTCCTTTCACAGGTAAGAATTCGAGCCATTAACAGCGGGGTATAGCCACTCCTGCCTGCTACCTAAGCTACTCAAGACCCATTGGGTTACTAAAAAAAAAAAAGCAGTATTACATATTAAATGGAGAAGAGGGCATTACTTGGCTAATTCAAAACTTGCTGCAGATAAAAATGTTATAAGCTACCCTTTCACAGTGTAACTGCCCAGTTTGGCCAGTCAAAAATGCCTTTGGGGCATGGAGACTCACAATGGACTGTCCCAGGCTGAATGCCAAGGCCATCTGGGCTGGAAGCCAAAGAAGTGTCCCAGATAAAGTCAAGCAAAAATGTTAACCCTGATAGTATCCACTAATAAAAAGGAGGCTCAACAACTCAACCTCTTTGGATACTGACAACAGTATGTACCTTACCTGAGTGTCCTTCTGGCCCCCTTAGTCAAAGTGACCAACAAAGTCCCCATTTTGAACAGAGAGCCCTTTGCAATGGCAGGCCTTGGAAGCCATTCAACAAGTTGTGGCACATTCACTAACTTTAAAACCTTGACAGCCTGCTATCGTAATGGAGTTAGAGGTCCACAAACCCCATGCCTGCTGACAGGAGTCTGTGCCAACAGAAAACTGCCGCTGGGTTATACCAGCCTCTCATTTTAAACATTTAAGTTGTGGCTGGACGCGGTGGATCATTCCTGTAATCCCAGCACTTTGGGAGACCAAGGCGGGCAGATCACGAGGTCAGGAGATCGAGACCATCCTGGCCAACATGGTGAAACCCTGTCTCTACTAAAATACAAAAATTAGCTGGGCGTGGTGGCGGGCACCTGTAGTCCCAGCTACTCAGGAGGCTGAGGCAGGAGAATTGGTTGAACCCAGGAGGCACAGGTTGCAGTGAGCCAAGATCACACCACTGCACTCCAGCCTGGGCGACAGAGCGAGACTTTGTCTCAAAACAAACAAACAAACAAACAAACACATAAGTTGCCTGAGGCAGCCACCAGATATGTCTCTTCTGAATTCAACCCCTTGCTTGCTATTGGGCATTCTTGGGGACTGAGCATCTTACAGCCTGAAAGCAACATGTGAGACTGTAACCTGAACTAGCCATTCCCACTTGAGCGCTCATAAAACCCAACTATAAAATTGGATGGGCTTGACAGACATCAGTTATCAAACTGAAATGGTACATTCAAAATTGAGCCCAGCCGGGAGCCCAAGGAACCAGTATGCTCCATAAACAAATGGCTAACTCATCAGAAGGAGCCAAGCTAGCCATACTGAATGCTCCAGAATGGCTGGCTTGGCTCTCTCTGAGGCAGTCCATGGCGCAAGACTCAGAGACCTGCCTACTGATGGCATGGCAGGTTTACTAATGGAGCTGCAAAACAACAAGCAGGCAGGTCCACAAGGTTGTGACCGTCATCTGGCCAAGGGATGGTCATACATTGACTGTGACTGAACATGAATGTTCTGCCCAATGGGTCAAACTACAGGAAATGATGATGGCCATCCAGGCCACCTCTACCATCATATCTTGCTATATTTTCATGAATTTATGGGCTGTTGTCAACAACCTAGCCATTCAGTCAGAGGAATGGCAACTAAGTGACTGGACTATTAATTGATTCCTTGTATGGGGAATAGGACTATGGCAGCAGCTTGCTGCCTGGAAGGGAGACGTGAATGTCACTCATGTGGATGCTTGGACTACCATAGACCCCCTTGAGAGGAAGTTATGTCATATTTTTGGACACTTCATGGGACTTTACTCGAAGTGAAGGACCAAGGAACACCCTTCACTGCCCAGGGAACATGACGGGCATACTCAGGGAATATGATGGACTTTCCATGCACCCTGTTATGTGCAGGTGAATGGAGCTATTGAACAATGGAATAGCTAGCTGGCTCAGACAGCAACAGAAAAAGGACACTAAGACAGCCTGCTGGTATGATATACCCGCATCTAACCAAGGCAGTATGGATACTGAATTCTGTACTCCAAAGCAAAAGAAACATGGCACTGCAGCACGTTTTGAAAACACTGAGCTTGGTGGAGATGGAGGTGAACCAGGCAGCCACTTGATTAGGCTATGCCTGGAAAATCCTAATCTCAGTATCCCAACCATTCTTTTTCTGTTTTCCCTTAAGAGTGCATATTCTGGAGGTAAGTTCGAGATTCAGGCCATTATAGCACCCTGAACAGGGCCTCTCCAACTCTAATTCTGCAGGTGATACTTCCCCTCGTGTCTCCCTTCTATGGGATACCACAGGGATGGGAGAGAGAACCAAGGAGTACCAGGGTGTTAGGGTTCCTCTAGTGGCACTGGGGATGTCAGATCTTTCCAGTCAGGTGGGTAGTGTTATCAGATGTCAAATTTGTACCTGACATAATTTCCCTACATGGGCTAGACAACTGAGGCTGCAAACCCTGGGTCAAGCAACAAGGGTAATGGGTGCCTACAGAGGTGGTAGCCTGGGGACTGGGACAGACTGGTTCAGTACACCACCTCAGCCCAACTCCTATCTGTTAGGCAGGAACTACCTGTACCTTAGGGGAAGGGAAGGGGAAGGGGAAGTAACCTGTCAATCTACTTTTTCCATGAGGCAGTAGAAGGCTGGAGCATAACACTTTCATTAGGCATTCCCAAGCTGTGATCACTGCAGGCTGCCTAAGTACTGGATCCTCCATCCCAGACTTTGTTCTGTTACAGACCACAGAGACCCTCTTATCCTGCCAATGGTAAAGTACACCAGCATTCCTAAGGCCACAGTGTACATTAACAGAATCCAAGCCCTGGTTACTGAGTAAGGATCTGGCACTTGCCACTTGAGAAGGGGCTAGTTACAACTTAACTAACTCAAAGTGTCACAACCACACCTAACAAAACCTTGGTGGGCTGGTGCTTTGATTGTCCTTTGACTACTTGGATCAGAAATGTCCCAGCAGTGACAACAAAAACAAGGACTAAACAAATGCTAGTCCTCTGCATAGGAGCTTCATGAGCATCATCGAATGGAGGAAACTGAGCTCATGCAACTATGTGATTAATGAGGCCTAGCTGGTGAATGCCAGTGCCTCTGTACTATTAACAGGTCGCTGAACAATAAAACGGAGGAATGGATACTGCATGCATCCGAGGGCTACATCTTTTTCTGAGGGCAGTTGGAGGTGACCTAAGTATGGGAGGGGCAATGTCATGCCCAAAAAGCTGATGGATGAGGAGATCCATACGTTGGGCCTGCTGGAGGTGCCGCTAGACAGCACTCCTTGGGGTGAGGTGCACTGTTGGGCCAGCAGCCTAAACCTGTACACCAGTCTACCTAGGGACCTGCTAGGAGGAGGAGACGACTCTGGAATTATGTCCTTTATGAGAGCTTTGGTACCATACATAGGAGTCAGAGCTGAAAAAAAAGAAGAATCTGTCCCTGACCATGAAAGATATTGTTTCTTCCACTGCCCCTGCTGTAGCAGCCCAGCAGATATCCTCCAAGTTCTTCAAGAAAGTCGTTTTGGGCAACAGAATTCTTCTAGGCTCCCTTTTAGACCAGTTGGGAGGAATGTCGTTGCCAACACTTCCTGCTCTATCTAGATAAACACCTCAGGCATTGTGGAGACACAGGTGGAGGAGATCCGAATGCAGCCCCCCTTGCTGCAGACAGTGGGGGCATCTGAAGAATCCTTCTTCGGTCTCTTTAATGAATTCTTATCTGGATCACTGGAACCTTGGGTGGGTCACTGCTCAGGCAAGTACAGCCACCCTGCTTGTGGTTATAATACTCCTGGGCCTAATGAAATGTACTCTGGCTCACTCAGTGATGTTGCACGAAGATTGTGTCAGCGAAGGTGTCATATTGACTTGACAAGGCAAACCTCTACCTCCAGCTCTGGGGAAGCCTGTGGACATATGAAATGCACTAGCTTTGCTAAGAGGGATATCTGAGTTGGTGGGAGGTGACTGCAGGACAGTCCTCCAGGGGACCTTGCACTGACCTAATTCTCACCCTCTTTCTTGCTTGTAGTTTTCAAAAAAAACTGTAGAATATGCTGAAAATATAATACCCAAAATAGCCCCGGCATGGTGGTTCGTGCCTGTAACCCTAGCACTTTGGGAGGTGGAGGTGGGCGGATCACTTGACGTCAGGAGTTCAAGACCAGCCTGGCCAATGTGGTAAAACTCCATCTCTACTAAAAATACAAAAATTAGCCAGGTATGGTGGCGGGCACCTGTAATCCCAGCTACTCGGGAGGCTGAGGCGGGAGAATAGCTTGAACCTGAGAGGCGGAGGTTGCAGTGAGCTGAGATCATACCATTGCACCCCAGCCTAGGCAACAGAGCAAGACTCTTTCTCAAACAAACAAACCCAAAATAGGCAGTAACTGCCTGAAACAGCCCAAGCCTCGTTTCTGTCCCTCCTAGAAAATGTAACATCTGCAGCTAGAGAGAGGCTGCCCGGGACAGCCCAGGCTTTATTCCTCTCTCCTCTGGAAGCAGGATGCCCTTCCCAGCTTTGCCCAGTGAGTCACATTACCCCTGAGATATGTAACTCAGGGGGAGTTGCCTTTCAGGGTCTCTCAGCTGTAGTGTGTGGGGGGCATGTACACTCAAGACTCCATCCTTCCCAGGCAGCTGTCCTGAGCTTTGAGGACTGCCTCACAATGGATCCTAGGCCTCTTTTGTCCCTTGCTGCCTGTCTGTATTATAATAAAACCACTTCACATTACATGTTGCATGTGAGCATGTCTCCAGCAGACACTGGTAGCACTTTAGGCCAGGATGCAGTGGGCAGAAGTGTGTGGATTCCTATTCCTGGCAGTTAGCATAGTAACGATCTCTGCTGTCCTGCCCGTGGTAGCATTGGTGATTAGTTCTGCTTCATAGTTATGTGAATGCTCCTGTTTGTCCTTAGTTTGAGGTCATAACTGACAATTCCAGGGTTCCAGATACATAACATTCTGCTACACAGATGCTGTTTCCTTTGCCCAGCACATCTGTCACCCAACTCAACCCCTTCTCTCTTTTCCTCATCTTTCTGTGGGTAGCTTCTTGTCATTCTTTAGGTCTCAGTGTAGACAGCACCACTATCAGGAAGGAGTCCTGACGCTGCCAGGCCTAAGGCAGGAGACTAATCTTCTGCTTCCAAAGCTCCCTGTGCCTCCCTCATCACAGTGCTTCCCAATTATGTTTCAAATTAGTCTGTCTTCCCCGACTAGACAAAGCATCATGAGGCCCGAGACAGTGTGAGCCCATTTTGTTCATGTTTGCACCCAAAGTGCCTTGTGTACAAAAGGCACACGATATTAGTTAACTAAACATGTGATCAAATTTTTTTTTATGGTTTTGAGGAAGAGGGAGCTTGTGTGTGTTTAGAAAAAGCCTGGACTCCTATTGATACACCACCATCCATGCAGCCCACTCCTCGAGAGCTACTGCCCTTTATTCCTGCTGCACATATCAGATTATGTTTGCAGAAAAATCTTTGAAATATCTAAAGGGCTGTATTTGAAGCTGCACTTCTATAAATCAGATTTATTTGGTCAACCCTATCCTGTAAAGGCTTGCAAAAGAGAAAACTGTGAGACAGCTAAGGATGGGATATTATCCTGAACTTTTTGCTCCATTCCTCACAAGGCTTTTCTTGGTTAATTAAAACCCTGACTCGGGAGGGCACGATGGCTCACACCTGGAATCCCAGCACTTTGGGAGGCCAAGGCGAGCAGATCGCAAGGTCAAGAGATTGAGACCATCCTGGCTAACATAGTGAAACCCTGTTTCTACTAAAAATACAAAAATTAGCTGGGCGTAGTGGTGCACGCCTGTAGTCCCAGCTACTTGGGAGGCTGAGGCAGGAGAATCCCTTGAACCCGGGAGGCGGAGATTGCAGTGAGTGGAGATTGTGCCACTGCACTCCAGCCTGGTGACACAGCAAGACTCCATCTTAAAAAAAAAAAAAGAAAAAGAAAAAAAAAAAGCCTGACTCAGCCAGTAGGAGCTCCCTTCTCACCAATTGACTATAATGAAAGGGAAATTATGGCTTCCTCTACTACTACACAACAGCCTTTGGATGCAACATTTCACCATTTATTTGTTCAACAAAATACTATTAATATTAACTGACCTTGAAGGGCTGAGAGGGCTTTAATGTACATCTAGCTGGGGCCCTTCATGCTACTAGGGACACAGTGAGTGATGAAAGCTTCCCCAAAGTAAGGATATTCCTATGCTTGGACACTAAGGTAGAGTTCTCAGGGGCTAGAGCCTGTCCTTCATTCTCTTTCTCTTCCTCTCCACACCTCCACAATAGAACAGAAAGCAACAGTTGTCCCCCAGAAAAAAATGCCCCTTGGCCTTCACACCCCTGGGGTGACACAGAATATCATTCCCAGGAAGTAGCTCCAGACATAAAATTCTCCCCATATTATCTGCCCTGGATAATCTATTTTGTTCTTTAAAATAGGGGCAGCAATTTTGTCTAAAAAATTCATGTTCCTAAATTAAATTAAACATTAATTTATCCAGAATATTGCAATCATCTGGTCACCCAATGAATATATATTGAAGAATATTTATATGCAAATTTCTGTGGATAGTTAAAGATATAATTCCTGCTCTCAAGTTGCTCAGGATCTAGTGAGAAGAGGCAAACAGTTTCAGCACTAAGCACTATGATAGGGTTATGCATTTATGGCCAGAAAGTGGTGGAGGTCAGGGGAAGCTTCCCAAGGAAAACAACACTGGCTTAGTCTTAAAGTTGGGGTTGACCGAGCAGAGCAGAGTGGAGGGAGGTGATGCAGAATTGCAGACAGAGTGAACACTAGGTACAGAAGCCACGCAATCATGGATGTAAGCCCTTGATGAGCTCTTATCCTAGGATGGATGCTACATTAAGAGCTCAACCACAACTCTTTGATATAGGTCCTTCTCCTGCTTTCATATATGAGGAAACTAAGGAGTGGAGGGGGCTAACTAAATATATTGAACAAAGTCACAGTTTTCTTAATAAGTGATGAAGCTGAGACTCAAATCAGAAAGTTTGAGTCCAGAGCCACTGCTCTTCACCAGTTCGTTACCTGGAAGTTGCTATTGATGTAAGGTGTCTTTTGTAAAGGAATATAAGATGCCTGAGAAAGTAGGACAGGAAAAGAGACTAGGAAGTGGACAGAAAAGCACATCATGAATGTAGAGTTTATAAGCCCTGTGGTGGCATTTGGACTTATCTTAAAGGCAACAGGGACCCAAGTGATGGATTCTGAGAAGAGAAGTGGCCTGACTTATTTATGTGTATTACTCCGTTAATATTGAATAGTATAGATGATAAGGGAATAAGACTACTAGAAGTAAGAAGATCATGGGTAAACTATTGTGGTGACCCAGGCAAGAACTGCTGAGGACCAGGAAGTGAAAGCTTGAACTAACATAGAGCAGTGAGGATAAGGAGGAAGAGATGCATATGGGGAGGTGTTTCAGAAGTGGAATTGACAGGACGTTGAAACTGAATCAATGCAGAGAGTCAGGAAGAAAGAGCAGTCACGAATCCCACGTTCTTTGTTTCAGAGATAGGGTATGGAGGAGAAGCAGATTTGAATGAGAAGATAATTAGGGTGGGTTTGGGTGTGATGGGTTACAGATGCTTGTGGGAAGATTCAAGTAGACAAGACAATGGGATGTTCCCTTTATGAGTCGAGTTAGGAGTGAAATCTGAGTAGAGATACATATTAGAGAGGCATTGGAACATAGGCTGTCACTGAGACCATGACAATGGATGAGATAACCCAGAGAGGATCTCAAAAGATAAAGACTATGGGTGGACACTAGTGAAACACCAAACACACAGAAGGACAACCGGAGGCAGGAGGGAGAGGAGGAGCTGAAGTAGGAGAAAAAGTGTGTGGGCATGCCACCACTGAAGCAAAGAGGAGAAAGAGGTTTAGAGAATGAGGAATTGGTCAATTCTGCTATGTCAAGGTAGAATTGGAAAGTGCTTTTATACACGGGATGAAGTTGTTTATTGTTGGCCCTGGGAAAAAATGAATGGCAAAGATAGAAGAAAAATTGAAGTGGGTTTCAGAGCACGTGGGAGGGAGGGGATGGAGGCAGCACTTTTCAGGAAGCTTGGCTTTGATGGAAAGTAAGATAGAACACAGGAGTAAGGGAGTTGTTTGTTTGGTGTTTTGGTTTGGTTTTTGTTGTTGTTGTTGTTGTTGTTGTTGTTTAGACAGATTTTGCTCTTCTTGCTCAAGCTGGAGTGCAATGACACGATCTCGGCTCACCACAACCTCCGCCTCCCAGGTTCAAGCAATTCTCCTGCCTCAGCCTCCTGAGTAGCTGGGATTATAGGCATGTACCACCATGCCCGCCTAATTTTGTATTTTTAGTAGGGATGGGGTTTCTCCATGTTGAGGCTGGTCTCGAACTCCTGACCTCAGGTGATCCACCCGCCTCGGCCTCCCAAAGTGCTGGGATTACAGGTGTGAGCCACCATGCCTAGCCTGGTTTGGTTTTTAAATAAGAGAGACTTAGCATGGTGTATTAGTTTCCTATTGTTGCTGTAACAAATTACTACAAATGTATTGACTTAAAATAATACAGATTTACTGCCTTACAGTTCTGGAGATCAGGAGTTCTAAAATGGGTTGGCAGGGCTGCATTTCTTTGGGAGACGCTAGGGGAGAATCTATTTCCTTTCTTTTTCTAGCTTCTAGAGTCTTCTTATATTTCCTTGGCTTGCATCCTTCATCAGTCTTCAAAGCCAGCAGTTTACCCTCTTCCAATCTCTCTCTTCCTGTCTGTCTCTCTCTCTCCCTACCCCTTCCCTCTCTCTGCTTCTGTTGTCACATTGCTTTATGTCTGATTTTTTTAAGAACCCTTGTGATTTCACTGGGCCTACCCAAATAATCCAGGACAGTCTCCTCATTTCAGGATCCTTAATCATATCAGCAGAGTCCATTTTATTATGTGAGGTAACATATTCACAGGTTCTGGGGACTAGGATGTGGACATCCTTGGGGGGTTATTACTCGACTAACCACATATGGTATCTCTGCCTGGCATATAGTAAGTGCTCAAAAATATTATTACAATAAGGATATTAACATTTCCATGCTGAGGAGAAACAGCCATCAGAAAGAAAGACATTACAAACATAGGAAAGAGAGAAAAACAGAGAGAGAGACTCTGAAGGAGAGAAAGCAAGAATCCCTTAGACCAAAGGGATGGGGCCCAGAACACAACTGGAAGGAGGGACACTCTGGACATTGAGATAATGTACACACAGCTGGCAATAATTTTTAAAATGTAGCATTCACTACATATTTGTTGGCCTGCCTTATTCCTCAAGTGCTCCTACACTAGTGAAAGATTATGATATTATCCCTGCCTCAACCTGACAATCCAGCCATATACTATTATTTAAGCTCCCCAGAATTTCACCTCTGATTTATCATTGCTTCTTTCAGAGCTCCTGGCTCTTTCTCCTTGGCACAAAAAAAAAAAAAAAAAAAAGTCAATAAATGTTTTGGGATAAATACATTAAATTAATGAATTAATGAAAGAACAAATGAACAGCCTGGAGGACTGGGAGAACATTGACTTAGGGTGATCAGAAAGTAAGTTTCTCAGTCTTCATTGACTTCTTCATTGCTCCCACCTGGGACAACTCCCGTCTTGTTCTTTAAGTTTTGTCTTTAAGAACAGGAAGGGGATGTGTCCCAGGTGGGAGGAATTCTTCAGAGATAGAAAAAGGAAAGAAGGCAGGGCAAAGAGGTATGTGGGAGTCTAGTGAAAACACTGGCTGTGGCCCAGCACAGTGGCTCATGCCTGTAATCCCATCACTTTGGGAGGCCGAGGCGGGTGAATCACTTCAAGTCAGGAGTTTCAGACCAGCCTGGCCAACATGGTAAAACCCTGTCTCTGCTAAAAATACAAAAATTAGCTGGGTGTGGTGGCGCAGGCCTGTAATCCCAGATACTCAGGAGGCTAAGGCAGGGGAATAGCTTGAACCCAGGAGGCAGGGGTTGCAGCGAGCCGAGATCACACCACTGCACTTCAGCCTAGGCGACAGAGCAAGAATCTGTCTGAAAAAACAAACAAACAAAAGCAACCAAACAAACACAAACCACTGGCTGAAGTAGTCGAACAGGTAATTAGTAGAGGGTACTACAAGCCCCTAAGAATGAGTTTCCAATGATACAAGATACATTGGTGGTAGTTGATAATACTGTACTATAAACTGGGAAATTGCTAAGAGAGTACATTTCATGGGCTCTCACCACTTAAAAAAATAAAGAAGGCCGGGCACAGTGGCTCATGCCTGTAATCCCAGCACTTTGGGAGGCCGAGGAGGGCGGATCACAAGGTCAGGAGATTGAGACCATGGTGAAACCCCGTCTCTACTAAAAATACAAAAAATTAGCCGAGCGCGGTGGCGGGTGTCTGTAGTCCCAGCTACTCAGGAGGCTGAGGCAGGAGAATGGCGTGAACCCGGGAGGCGGAGATTGCAGTGAGCCGAGATTGTACCACTGCACTTTAGCCTGTGCGACACAGCGAGACTCCGTCTCAAAAAAAAAATAAAAATAAAAAAAAAATAACTGTGTGAGGAAGTGGACATGTTAATTTGCTTGATGGTGGTACTCATTTCACTATGTATCTATATTAAAGAACTATGTTGTACACCTTAAAATACATTATTTTATTTAAAATTTTTTTAATAAAATTAGATAAAAGCTAATGACTCTAGATTTCTCAGCGATAGATGAACAGTACTACAACAGAAGAAGCATGAGAATAAAAAAAGCACTGTGCTGGAAAATTTTTTTTTAATCCTAAATTAAATGCTTGATTCTAGCACTAATTTCTACATGACCTTGAGCAAATTACTCAGTCTCACTGAGCCTCAGTTAGCTGAGAGGACAAAGCAAGCTGATGCAAGTATAACAGCCCAGTAACTAGCATAAGAAAAGAAATAATGCCGGTGGCTCACGCCTGTAATCCCAACACTTTGGGAGGCCGAGGCAGGTGGATCACCTGAGGTCAGGAGTTCAAGACCAGCCTGACCAACATGGTGAAACCCCTTCTCTACTAAAAATACAAAAACTGGTCAGGAGCGATGGTGGGCACCTGTGATCACAGCTATGCAGGAGGCTGAGGCAGGAGAATCGCTTGAACCAGGGAGGCAGAGGTTGCAGTGAGCCAAGATCGTGTCATTGCACTGCAGCCTGGGCAACAAGAGTGAAACTCTGTCTTAAAAAAAAAAAGAAAAGAAAGAAAGAATGCAATAAATTATTGCTGTTACTATCTCTCAGAGTTGTTGTTATAAATAAAACACCATGTCAAAGCACCTAGAAAATCATCTTAGTGGAGGTTCGGTAAACTTTAATCTCTTCTCTTCCACATTAGAAATTTAAACTAAATGCTCTCAAGGGACGAGAGACACTGGAAGCTGGGAGGCTCTTGGAACTCTGTTGCCATCATCAAGGTGAGAAAACTCAGGGCCTGGTTCAGAGTCCATGGAGGACTCAGGTATTTGATGTTTAAGTGGTTGGTACATAATGTCTCCCTTTTCCACCTTAATATATAACGTGTCTCTTTTTCTCATCCAAGTTTTGGACCAGTGGAGACAAAGAAATGAGGCAGAGGGCAAAACTCACCTATATAACTGATTAAAAAAAAACCATGGTGGACTGACTCACCACCCAACATAATTATCGATGAAAAACACAGGCCTCTCACTCCTGGGGCCATGCCCCTGGGAAATATACAGAAAGCAGCAGGTGCATGGGGTGCTTTCTGCATCCTGGGGCCAGAGCCTAGAGAGGCCAGGAGTGTTTGTTTGTTTAATAGGGTTTCTGCCCCAAGAAAGAAAACACCAGAAATGTACAGCAAGTGTTCCCCCAATGGCATGTTCTATTTCTTTTTTCTACTTAGGCTTCCAGATGCAGCCCTCTAGGTCATCCAGAGGTGCCAGCCAGCCCTCACCAGTGGTCAGCTTTTCCTCAGTGGAGTTGTGGGTGAGCCAGTGGAGCTTGCTCTGAAGATACTAGAGGGAACCAAAGCTGTCTGGCCCTTCAGTGTGACTCAGTTTCCAGACTCTATCTCTTTAGACATAAATGAAGAACAGGTCAACCTTGATATCTTTGACGGTTGGTTCAGGGGATGATGTGTTGTGGGGTTTTCCCACAGGTCAGCAGTCCAACTACCAGGGCCAGAGCCCCATCAAAGAATCCTCAGTGCCAGCCGGAAAGAATGATGGACTCCTCGTCTAAAGGGAGTTTGGGGCGACCAGTCAAACCATGGCCTCATGAGAAGCAGCTGACTAGGGAATGAGAGAGGAATACAAAAGACAAGGCACTGCAAAGTCAAGTCTGGTTGGGGAGAAGAAATCAATATGCCTGAAACAGGGAACCAGAAAGGACTCAGACAAAACTGCTAACAAGTATGGGGCTTCTTGGGGTAGGTGGTGAAAATATTCCAAATTAAGATTATAGCGATGTTTTAATAACTCCCTGGATATAACAAAAAAACATTGAATTGGTGAATTGTGTGGTATGTGAATTATATATCTCAATAAAGATGTTTTAAAAAGAAGACACAGACTGGGCACAGTGGCTCACACCTGTAATACCAACACTTTGGGATGGGCAGATAGCTTGAGCCCAGGAGTTTGAGACCAGCCTGGGCAACATGGTGAAACTACGTCTCTGCAAAAAATACAAAAAAAAAAAAAAAAAAAAAAAAAAAAAACCGCCAGGTGTGGTGGTGCTACCTGTAGGTATGGGTGGCATGCACCTGTAGTCCCAGCTACGAGGGAAGCTGAGGTGGGAGGATCACCTGAACCTAGAAGGTTGAGGCCATGCCACTGCACTCTAGCCTGGGCAATAGAGCAAGACCCTGTTAGTGTGCCAATAATTGTGTGACGTTAGTCACTTCCCTTCTTTATGCTTCAGTTTCCTCATCTCTTAGGTGAAGGAGTGGGAATAGATGACCTCTCTAAGGTTCCCGTATTAACTTCCTGGAGCTGCCACAACATATTGCCACAAATTTGGTGGTTCAAGGCAACAGAAATTCATTCTCCCACAGCTCTGAAGGCAAAAAGTCTGAAATCAAGATGTAAATACCAGGCTCCCTCCAGAGGCTATAGGGGAGAATCCACTCCTTGCCCCTCCCAGTTTTTGGTGACGGTTGTCATTCCTTGGCTCGTGGCCACATCTCTCTGTCTGCTCTGTCTTCTTTTCCTTTGTGTTCTGTCTCTCTCAAAACTCCTTTCTCCTTTCTCTTAGAAGGATACATGTGATTGTATTTAGGCCCTACTTGGATCACCTAGAATAAAGTCCTCCTCTCAAGATCCTTAACTTAATCACATATTTTGCCATTCCCATGCTCTAGGGAATTGATATAGAGATCTTGGAATTGGAGGTGGAGGGCAATTTACTTGTAGATCTTTGCAAGTTGTAAGACAGTGAGAGAACTGACTTGAGAAAAATTGAACTACTTTATTTTTCCCAGATACCCCTTCTTCACTTCTCTTCACCTCCATCCTAGATCGTATTTAAAATAACTTAACACTTGTATGGAATTTCATGGTTTGAAAGTTGTTATGAATTTATCATCTCATTTTATTCTCATAAAAACCTATAAATTCAGTATTATCACTATAATTCCATTTCTGATGAGTGAATGGAGGCTCAGAGACACTAAATGACCTAACCAAGGTCACTAACATGTAAAGTACTAGTGCCCAGACTCTGATCTGAGTCCTTGGACTTCAAATCCTGTGACTCCCGCACTGCCATCATTTGCATGACCCTTGGTATAGCACCAAGGGGTTCTACACAAAGAAGAGTGGATGTACTTGGAGGAGATTCACTTCTTCCCATGCCTCCTGCTAAACTAAACACAGCTAAAACCCCTGGACATTATACGTAAAACTAACATAAAAAGACGGAAAGGTGCGGAAAAAGCAGCAGACTGACTAGCAACCTTGGAATCTTGATTTTGGAACCCAAGAATTGAATGGTAGTGAGTTCAAGGATTTTCTGTTTACCTTGCATATCCTGAACTAGGTGCTAGAGAAGCAGCCCAGAAATGCCAAAGAGCATGCACAAAATGAGGTCCCAAGAAAAGTGTTCTCTTTAGCCAAAGCACTAGGAAGGCAATTCAGGAAGGCAGAAACTTTCAGAGAATAACTGCCCTACTCTAGCCAAACACCATGGAAAAAAAATCACAGCCCCACCACCGCCCCTATTAGCAAAGGCCAAGTGGGGAGCCTAAACTTCCACCTTTAATTAGCTGTAAGGAGGTACCCTCCCCAGACTCCATCCCTCACTAGGGTGTTATCAGAGAATATGGAGTGGTGAACTGGGACTTTCATCCCTATCAAGAGGTAATGAGCTCTCTATCCAGCAGCAGTAACAAGGCACCCTTCCAACCCTGCCAGGGCGAAGTCAGAGGAGGCCACTTGGGAAGTCTGGAATCCCATATCCACCAGTAAAGCACCTTTTTCCCCACTCTGGGTAGTCAAAGGAGGCTAAATGGAGAACCTGGACCTTCACCCTTGCTTGGCATTAGCAAAATGAAACTCCCTCCCCTAACAGGCATGGAGTCAGAGGAAGCCTGATAAAACAGATTCAAGTAAGATCCAGAGTCTCATAACACCCAAAATGTCCAGTGTGCAATTAAAAAATCACACATCATACCAAGAACCAGGAAAATCTCAACTTGAACGAAAAAAAAAAATCAGCAGATGGCAACACCGAGATGACACAGATATTGGAATTATCTGACAAAGATATGAATACACTTGGCACAAAAATATAAAATCTTATTGACTAGAAGCTAAATGGAAATTTTAGAACTGAAAAATATAACCACCAAAATAAAAAAAACTAATTGGATGAGTTCAATGGCAGAACAAAGGGGACAGAGAAATGAATCCATGAACTTGAAAATAGAACTGTAGAAATGACCCGAGCTGGGCGTGGTGGCTCACGCCTGTAATCCCAGCACTTTGGGAGGCTGAGGCGGGCAGATCACTTGAGGTCAGGAGTTCGAGACCAGCCTGGCCAACATGATGAAATCCCATCTCTACTAAAAAATACAAAAATTAGTCGGGCATGTTGGCGTGCACCTGTAATTCCAGCCACTCGGGAGGCTGAGGCAGGAGAGTCCCTTGAACCTGGGAGACAGAGGTTGCAGTGAGCCGAGATTAGGCCACTGCACTCCAGCCTGGGGGAGAAGAGCCAGACTTCATCAAAGAAAAAAGAGAAAAAGAAATGACCCGAGCTGAATAACTTTAAATTGTGTAAATACACAGACTTTCCTTATCTTCTTGAGTTTTCTAAATTCTTTGATGGCTGAAGCAAAAAGTATAACATAGCCTGAATGCGGATCTCAATGTATATAGATGAAATATTTAATACAATTATATCGTAAGTGGAAAAACAAGGGACTTACAAGAAGGTAAGGTTTCTACTTTTGTATTGAAGTGATAGAATATGGACATCAGCAGATCTTTTTTTTTTTTTTTTTTTTTGAAACGGAGTCTCGCTCTGTTGCCCAGGAGTGCAGTGGCCCCATCTTGGTTCACTGCAACCTCCACCTCCCTGGTTCAAGCAATTCTCCTGCCTTAGCCTCCCGAGTAGCAGGGATTACAGGCGCCCGCCACCACGTCCAGCTAAATTTTTTGTATTTTTAGTAGAGACAGGGTTTCACCATGTTGGCCAGACGGGTCTCAAACTCCTGACCTCAGGTGATCCGCCCACCTCCGCCGCCAAAGTGCTGGCATTACAGGCCTGAGCCACGGCAACCGGCTAGATCTTTGTGGTGATAAAATAGTTCTGTTATCTTGATCACAGCGGTGGCTGCAAGAACCTATAGGTATGATAAAACGGCATAGACTACACATTGTACCAATGTCAATTCACTGGTTTTGATTGTGTACTATAGGGCAACATTAGATGAAGAGTACACAGGACCTCTTTTTAGGATCTTTGCAACTTCCTGTATGTCTAAAATTATTTTAAAATCAAAAAGGTTTTCAAAAAGAGGACCAAAAAAAAAAAGAATAAAAGAGAACTGAGGCCGGGCGCGGTGGCTTAAGCCTGTAATCCCAGCACTTTGGGAGGTCGAGACGGGCGGATCACAAGGTCAGGAGATCGAGACCATCCTGGCTAACACGGTGAAACCCCGTCTCTACTAAAAATACAAAAACTAGCCGGGCGAGGTGGCGGGCGCCTGTAGTCCCAGCTACTCGGGAGGCTGAGGCAGGAGAATGGCGTAAACCCGGGAGGCGGAGCTTGCAGTGAGCTGAGATCCGGCCACTGCACTCCAGTCCGGGCGACAGAGTGAGACTCCGCCTCAAAAAAAAAAAAAAAAAGGGAACTGAAGGGGCATCATCACAGGCAACTGGGGAACCCCCTTTTCAATCTGGAGGCAATACGTGAGGGGAGACCGCGCTCAGAGAGCACAGGTTTCCGGACCGGAACCTTTGGTTCAGACCCTAGTCTCACCCTCACCCTCCAGTGACATCACAAAGCCCCAGAAGCCCCACTGACCACCCGGAAGTTTTGCTAACAGAACTATCATCTGTGTTGGTATTGGAAGCAGTTGTTTGGCCTCGCTGAGCAAACGTCTATGCCTTCTCCATTACATCCGAAGGCGAATAGCCCCATGTGAGGAAGGGAATCAGTAGATGTTTGGTCGCTGTACCACATCCACTCCTGGGATATAACAAGAGCAAGCCCAATTCTCTTGGTGTTTTCTTGGTGGTGTGGGCAGTCGGCTTGCACCACGTATCTATCTCGGCTCTTTCTGGAAGCTTATGTCCTCCCCACAACTTCCAGCTTTCTTATGGGACAAGGGTACCCTCACCACTGCCATATCTCATCCTGCTTACCTGGTAAACGTTCTCTTCTTCTTTACACCCCTGATGACTCTGGTCACTCTACTCATCTTGGTCTGGAAAGTAACCAAAGACAAAAGCAACAAGAACGGAGAGACACACCCAAGAAAGGAGGCCACACAGCTACCATAAAGATCTGGATCTTTTGGTGGGGACCCCACTGAGGTGAAGACCTGGCTGTACAAGAGGCAGAGCCACTGGAGCTGTCTCAGAGCCCAGAGCCTGGGGAGCCAGAGCTGCTTTAGCCACCCTATTCCTCCATTGCCAGATGTCCCTCCAGGCCTCATTTCCTTCCTCTGCTACCACCCCTCTTATAATGCACTCCTTCTGCGGTTCTTTGGCTTGTCCCAGCTTCTGAGTTTGAACGTCTTTTTTTTTTTTTTTTTTTTTTTTTTTTTTTTTTTTTTTTGTGGATCTTCAAGACTGAAATAGTAAATGGCTCTTGATTTCTGCACTAACAGAGGAAAGAAACAAGTACATGGAAAAGTAAAAATTGATTACAAAGCCTAAATTTTCCTCTATAAATTGGGCATGGGCTGACCGTGGGATACTGAAATTATTGGGAGCTCACAGCATCTCAGCATCTCAAGTTATATGATGAAGCTATTCTGGAAGCTCATTTCCAGAAGATCCTTGAAATAAAATGGCTCACTCTATGCTGAATTGTAGGCACACTCCTTTCTCCTGTTTACTTAATGCTGGTAGTAAAAAGTATTTTTTTTCTTAAGAAATGACTTGAAGTACCATATACTTTTCTCTCCTCTTCTCTCTCACCCTCCAACTTAGTGGGTTGACAAAATTTTAAAATATCATATCCTAAAATGATCATTTTCTTTTCGTTTTTTGTCCTTTCAGAATTTGGAGCAAGTTAACTCCCTTTTCAAATGAAATCCAAATTAAAGAGGCAGTTTTTTGAAAAACCAAACTCTTATCCAATTCGGTTTGGGTTACTCTAGGGAGGATTTGACCTGAAATGAACGAGTATTTTTCTAGGAGAAGAACCTCTTTGACCAGCTCTATCGTTAACCCTTCCTTTTAGAAGCATCATATCAGATGTCCCCTTGCCTCAACCCGCACACGCATTTGACTCTGGAAGTCTTAAACCAGGGCCCCTTCCCTCTAAACCTTTCCCCATTGCTTACGATCATGGAACTGTGTTTGACCACTGGAAGAATAAGTCACTCTGGATGTGAGGGCCATGCACTCTGCATCTCAAAGCATGGGTCACTCTTTAACCTCCACATTAGCCCACAGAAATTTAGAAGCTTGGTCCTTTGGTGCTGTAGAGAGGCTAGGGTTGCTACCAGACCCAAGGGGAGTCCACCCCAGTGAGGGCTCTCACCTGCCTCCCGGAGTGCCTGTTGACAATGGTGGTGGTGGGTGTTTGTTTCTGTGATTGACCAGCTTTGGCAGAAACAAACCACCAAGCAGCTGGTAGATGAAATTGAAAAGCCTCATGGCTGAGAAAGACATAGCCCAGTTGCCTCTGACAGCTGAGGCCCTCTTTATTAAAGGCCACTAGCATTCCTCCCAAGCTCGTTATCTTACTCCTTCTCAATGAAGCATGGTGTGCTTGGAAAATAGTGTGTGCTAGGGGTGGGATGGGGAGTGGTGTCTTGACCTGAGTGGGCATGGATTCCATGCCTCTTCTTGTTGGGCAGGAGTTTCACCAAAGGTCTGTGCATGTCTTGGAATTGGCAGAAAGATCTTCAGCACTCCTAACACTCTTCAAATCTTTCTTTCCTATCATGCAGATGCCTCTATTCAACCAGCAGATATTTACTGAGCTCTTACTGTGCACCAGACCCTGTCCTGGGTGCTGAGGATACAAGAGTAGCAGAAAGGTGCCCCATCTTCTCTCTCCTAGAGCCCATACAACACAGTGAGAGAGACAGATGTTAATGAAATAATTGCATATCTGATTTTTAAATTATAAATGGAGAAAAGTGCTCTGAAAAAGGAATCTGGCTTTATGAGAGTATATATGAAAGGAATCTCACCTAGACAAAGATGATTTACCTGAGGAAGTAATGCTTGGGCTGAGAACTGAAGGGTGAGTGGATGAGAAACAGATGAGAGGCAAAAGCAGAAGGGCTAGACCCCCAGATAGAGAGACAGCAGCGGCCAAGGCCTGTGAAGAGAGCAGTCAGTGGGATAGAAAGATGGTCAGCAGTTCTGGAACACAGAAATTGAACACAAAAATAAAGCATTATGAGGCTGGAGACATAGGTGGGACTGTATCCTATAGAACCCTGGTGGGTAGTAATCACTGGTGTCTGAGCTGTGGAGGCGGGATGGGGATAGATCTCTAAGGCTCCTTCTAGTTGGTGCATTTCTGCATTTACCAGTTAGGTACATGTATTAAAAGACTCCTGGCCAGGCGCTGTGGCTCATGCCTGTAATCCCAGCAGTCTGGGAAGCCGAGGTGGGCAGATCATGAGGTCAGGAGATCGAAACTACCCTGGCCAACATGGTGAAACCATGTTGTATGAAACATGCAAAATTTTGTATGAAAAATACAAAAATTAGCTGGGTGTGGTGGCTTATGCCTGTAATCCCAGCTACTTGGGTGGCTGAGGCAGGAGAATCGCTTGAACCCGGGAGGCGGAGGTTGCAGTGAGCCAAAATCGCACCACTGCACTCCAGTCTGGCAACAGAGGAGACTCCATCTCAAAAACAAAACAAAACAAAAAGACTCCTGGGCCAGATTGTTTCACACTTCCCAGGGACTCAAAGTTCCCCTCTTCGCATGGAGCTCAGAGCCATTTCCTTCCATCCTCCAGGATTTAGTTACTCCCTAAACTCCTCAAACCGCCCTACATTCTTCTGTTTCTACTATTGGGACTTAATGACAAACCAGCCAGACTGCATTATAAGCTTATGGCCATCAGATGGCAGCAAAAGATCAGCAAACCTGGTCCTTGTAGCAACCACAAAGGTAAAGGGACTCAGCCGGATAGTCAGTCCCTCCCTCCACCTCCATAAAGGACTATAATCAAGTCGTCCACCATAATGGGAATCACTTTTCCAGAAGATCTCCCGGGCTGGAAATTTCAGAATTTTACAAACATGTATTATATATTGAGCATCAATTATACACTTGTTCTTAGCATATGGTATCTTTTTGCTATACCTTGCTACCTATGCTGTGAAAAGGGCATTATCCCTCCTATACAAGGAAAATTGAGGCTCAGAGCATCAGGGAGGCTGGTTATCTGTTCAAAGGCCCATAGTAGACCCTGTATTATTTTCCTCTCCCATGCTGCTCCCTGCATTCATCATGGCATAAGACATCCTCAGCTTTGAGGAAGCTCTTCTTTCTCTATCAGAAATCATTTTGCTCTAAAATGCTGCTGGCATGAGTTTATAATATGCTCTTTAGGGAGATCCTCTGCCAGGGATGTCTTGTGTCTGCCTCCCTTGTCTCCTATGGCTTTTCTCCAACACCCTCCTAGAGGTCTGTTGGCAGCTCCAGCTCCTGTACCTTCAGGCACCAAGTCAACAAGCACTGACCATCATAAAGCAGCCAGTGAGCAATGGCGGCAGAGAGAAGGTGGTGAAGAGCAATGAGATGTTAATCCCTTCTTTTTTTTTTTTTTTTTTTTTAGATGGAGTCTCACTCTGTCCCCCAGGCTGGAGTGCAGTGGCATGATCTCGGCTCACTGCAACCACCACCTTCCAGGTTCAAGTGATTCTCTCACCTCAGCCTCCCAAGTAGCTGGAATTATAAGCGCTTGCCACCACGCCCGGCTAATTTTTGTAATTTTAGTGGAGACGGGATTTCACCATGTTGGCCAGGCTGGTCTCAAACTCCTGACCTCAGGTGATCCACCTGCTTCAGCCTTCCAAAGTGCTGGGATTACAGGTGTGAGCCACCATGCCTGGCTGGATGTTAATCCCTTCTTTGAGGAGCTTTCGTTCCAGATGTGACTAAGGGCTTCCCTTGGGCTAACAGCAGCCACAGGCGGTTTCTGAGACAGGTTAAGGATGGGGTGTTGGCATTCTAGAGCCTGAAGGGCCCTTGTGGGCTAGAGCAAGCAGGGAAAGCATCCTGAAGCAGCTGCAATGTTAGGGAAACAGCCAGCATAGACTTAAGAGTGGAAGGGAGTTCACGAGGCATGACAAGGGGGCAGTGAGCCAGCTGCATGACACATGCAGGGGAACAATGGGGAGTCAGGTGAGAAAACAGCACCCACCCATGGTAGAGACCTTGCATATCAGGCTAGGGTGTTCAATTTCAAGTTAGAGGGAGCCAGGGAAGGAAAGTGACACACGAAATAAACATTCAAGGTTAATCTGGCATGGTTGATGAATAGGAATAGGGAAAAATTAAGAAGATAGGCTACAATGCTATAGTTGTATCATAAAGGTTTCCAAAGTTTATCAAAAACTTTCCTAAGTTCCCTAATTTCTCCCTATTTCTTACCCTTTGGTAAGAAGATAGGCTAAAATGCTATAGTTTTATCATAAAACGTTCCAAACTTCCTGGTTTTTTCCTGTTTCTCTGACTTTGCCTGTTGTATATTTTCCACCTGAATTGCCCTTTTGTAAACATTTCTCTGCTCAGTAGTTTTTTGTTTTTGTTTTGTTTTGTTTTTGTTTTTTGAGACAGAGTCTCACTCTGTTGCCCAGGCTGGAGTACAGTGGTGCCATCTGGTCTCACTGCAACGTCCGTCTCCCAGGTTCAAGTGATTCTCATGCCTCAGCCTCCCAAGTAGCTGGGATTACAGGCATGCACCAAAACACCTGGTTAATTTTTGTATTTTTAGTAGAGATGGGGTTTCACTATGTTGGCCAGGCTGGTCTTGAACTCCTGACCTCAGGCGATTCGCCCACCTTGGCCCCCCAAAGTGCTGGAATTACAAGCATGAGACACTGCGCCCAGTCTGTTCAATAGTTTTTTAAGAGTGTGTGTGGAGAGGTAAAAGTTGAATTCAAAGGGGTTCATCTTCAGAACTTTGTCAAAAAGCAGGCAATAGCAATAAGGACTTTTACTCACCCCCATCTTCCTAATTTGGAGCGCCAGCTGGCTGGGTCAGTAGCTGAAACAGGTGATGCCACAAATTGGGGGTGGGGTGAGAAACCTAGAAAAGTTTGGGACTCACAGAGCTGTCTTCTCAAGCGATTGTGAGATGCTTTCTAACTGTTCCAGCCCACTGAAGCTCAAAAACTGTGGATTCCCCAAGTGGGCAGTGGCAGCAGCCCTAGAATCAGCACTGCCCAGAGCTGCCATCATCCAGACAGACTCATGGAGTGTCAGAGCCAGAAGGTCCTTGACCCACCCAGAATTTCACTCTCACTTTACGGAGGCCTCTGGTGCCCAGAGGGGGCAGGTGGGGGAGGCCTGAGTGTAGAAGCGTGGCTCAGAGAAACTGGGAGTGGAATACTGGCTCCACCCTTCATACCAGCTGTACATCCACAGCAAATTACCTAAGCCAGTGGTTCTCAATGTACAGTTCTGGGATCCCTAGGGATACCCCAAGACCCTTTCAAGGGATCCATGAAATGGAAACTATTTTAATAAAAATATTGATTTTTTCACTCTAATTTCATGAGTGTACAGAAGAGCTTTTGAAAGACTACATGACGCATTTTAAAGAGATTTGCAAACATGTAAAACACTGTCATTCTTCTTTCCAAATATGTTATTTCTGTTAAAATATAATAAGTTTATCATAGTTATTTTTACATGAAATAAGTATTTTTAAAAGTTTAGTGCTAATATCTAACAAACAGAAGCTCCTTGGGGGTCCTCCATAATTTTTTTTTTTTTTTTTTTTTTTTTTTTTTTGAGACACAGTCTCACGTCTGTGCCAGGCTAGAGTGCAGTGGTGCGATCTCAGCTCACTGCAACCTCCGCCCCTGGGCTCAGTGATTCTCCTGCCTCAGCCTCCCGAGTAGCTGGGACCACAGGCATGCGCCACCACGCCTGGCTAATTTTTGTATTTTTTAGTAGAGACAAGGTTTCACCATATTGGACAGGCTGGTCTCGAACTCCTGACCTCGTGATCCACCTGCCCAGCCTCCCAAAGTGCTGTGATTACAGGCGTAAGCCACCGTGTCTGGCCTGGGATCCTCCATAATTTTTAAGGTTGTAAAGGCAGACTTGAAAAGTTTGAGAACCGCTGATTTAAACTCTTTAGTTTAAATTTCCTTATCCATCTCTTTATCTGTAAAATGGACACAACACTTACTTCACAGGATAGTTGAGGCTTTAAAAAGACACCTCATATAAAGTGCCTAGGCAAGGTTTTTGAAACACTGCTTTCTCCAACATCAGCTCAGAGCAGTTCTTGGCTTTCTCTGGCATTCAGAGTCAAGATCTAGTGTCTGGGAAATAAAACTTTGTGAAGGACAAAGATGCTTTCCTGCTGGAAGCCGAGATCTGCGTGCACAAGGTCCCATCTGTACCTGGGGAAGACCACTGTGTCAAGAGCACCACACAGTGAGTGACAGTCCTTCTAGACACACCACAGTAAGGTGCCTATCGGCAACAGCTGAGTGCCCAGAACCTGTTAGTGCACCTGTAGCTCACCTCTCTCACCACCTGAGGGCAGAAACGCCACACAAATAGAACAGCAGAGTGGGCTCAGGACAAAAAGCAAAATAAGCTCTTCCGAAAATGGTCACTTCCAGAACAGGAAAAGTCACTTCAGATAATGTGTCCCTTAAACAGCTGTTTTAGGGGCTGTGACATTTTCCAACCATGGGTAAATAAGGGCAGCTGACCTGGCCATGGGGATGATGAACACCAAGAATAGGGGAATAGGTGACACATCCATGCAGAGTCCCAGTTACCAGTCTTCCTTTAAGCAAGAATGATTTTCATATTGTAATGCCTCCCCAGGCTTTTTCTTTTCTTTTTTTTTTTATTGCTGCTACCTCCACCCTCCTGAATGAGTCTGTCTCTTTTTTTGAGATGGAGTCTCGTTCTGTTGCCCAGACAGAAGTGCAAAGGTGTGATCTCGGCTCACTGCAACCTTCACCTTCCGGGTTCAAGCGATTCTCCTGCCTCAGCCTTCCAAGTAGCTGGAATTGCAGGCATGTGCTACCATGCCAGGCTAACTTTTGGCATTTTTGGTAGAGACAGGGTTTCGCCATGTTGGCCAGGCTGGTCTCAAACTCCTAACTTCAAGTGATCTACCTGCCTCAGCCTCCCAAAGTGCCGGGATTACAGGCATGAGCCAATGCCCCCCAGCTGAATGAGTCTGTCTTAATTCTAATTAGACACTGGAAGGAGTCAGAAGATGGACTCCTAGACTGACCTGGCCACTAATTACCTGTGTAAGTGAGCTTCAGTTTCCTCCTGCGTAAAATGGAGAGGAAAAAAATATACACACATCTCATAGGATTGTAAGGAGCTAAGGAGACAGAAAGAATCTTTGTGAAGTCTAAAGTGCCCTTCAGTATTTCTTACTGTAACTGTCCCAGGCAGGAAAAGCTAAATAGTTACATCCTTTTCATACATAGGTAGATCCTTTTAATATATGCAGAAAATCAATATGCCTGGCTTGGGTTCAGAAAGGAGCAGTGATTTAGCAAGAGCATGTTCCTTGGAGTTTAGTTGGTCTCCTTGATTCAATTAATGCTCAATCTGAGTAAAATGGTTCTAGAAGACAGCCATACAAATGCGATTTGGGAAAAACTGTACTTTCCTGTTAATAATAATGAGTGCCTATTTAACACTTTAGAGTTTAAAAATGATTTCACCTACATTATCCCAACTCCTTCGAAGAATACTGAGAGGAAGCTAGTCTTCTTTCTACAAGAACAGGCTCAGAGAAGTAAAGTAACCTGCTAAAGGTTTCAAAGCAAGTCAGAGGTACAGCCAGATCTGCTGAGTCTAAGGTTTGCATTCTTTCCACTGTTTGACCCCAGAAGACACCACCTCAATTCCCAGTGAGATGATGTGGGCAGCTCTGGTCACCACTGGCTTTGTACAACCCAATTTACCCAGTCTGCCAGAGGAGAACCAAGAGGGCCTCTGACCACCACTCCCTCATGCCCAGTAAATGCCACTGTTTTTTTTGGTCCCAAATGAATGGTAACCCTGCCTTTCTCTTCAGCTTGAAGGGGCTGCCACAGCTCCTCTGAGGCCAGCTCCCCACTGCCACCCAGACAAATATCCCAAGCAAAGTTTCCTCACAGCTGTGCCACAGTGAGCCACACAAGAGGTATCGCACAGCGTGGAGGAGTAGGGGAGCAGGGGGAGCAACCGAGTGGGCAGAGGAAGAGGTGGACCCGAGACACCCTGCCCAGGGAGGCAGAGCTCACAGAGGATCAGAGTCAGGGGCACTGAAGGATTTGAGCCCTGCTTCCAGTGCTTATCCCTTAGGGCTCTCGGACAGGTCACCGCCCTGGTCCATAAAACGGTCCCAGGTCCATAAAATGCCCTATATATTCCAAAAGCTCTTTGGAGTAGAACAAAGCAAAAGGTAGGCACACTTACTGTCAAATTCTCTCTGTCTGAAGAAAGGCTTTACTTGATCTCCCCAAGTATCTATTCCTTTAAAAAATACCTCTAACTTGTACTTTTAAAATTTACATTAACATGGATTTCAACCAGTTACTTCTACTCTAAACCTGGGATCCATGGATACGTTTTGAGGGTTCTTAGTACTTGGATAGGAGGATGACTAGATTTTCACTAACCTCTGAGTGAACTTAGTATGTGTTTATTACAAGCCCCAATAGTATTAGCAATACCTGTGTCTCTGTCACTAATAGAAATCAAAATGTTTTCATATCCTATCAGTTGTTGTAGTCTCTTGAAATATTGTTTATACTCATCACAACTTGGAAATTATAGTAGTTATTAGATCTGCCACTAGATCTGGTTATTGAATGCATTGTTAAAGAAGGCAGTAGATTACTATGTCACAAATTTGCTTTTTAATGCTTTCAATAACGTATTTCAGTAAAATTGGCTTCCTTTGTAATCCTATATATTTCAGCTTCTGCATTTGGGAACACTGTAAGGAGTCCACAGGCTTCACCAGACTGCCAAAGGGGGCCTGGGCACAGAAACAGTCAGGATCCGCTGACCCAGAATGCTCCTCTGAGTCCTCAAGGGCCAGCTAAGCCCCCAGCACCAAGCTCCTCCGTGTGCAGTGGGGCAATGGAGGGCCGAAGGATGAGCCACCTAATTTCTTGAGCTCCAATAAGTATCAAGAGTTGCTATTTCGTTTAATTCTCACAAAGATCCAAAAAGATCTCAAGAGGAAGAAACTGAAGCTCACCAGGAAGTGAGCAACAGCTACCCAGCCCACCCCCTTCCACTCCGCAGTCAAGGGTCCCGCCTCCCATTCACCACCACCTCCACCCCCCACCCCATGTAGAGCCCCATCTGCTAATGGTGAAAAATCTGGGAGTTAGGTACAACCAGCTGTGTGACTGGGGGGCAAGTCAGTCGACGTCTCTGAGCCTCTAAGTCCTCATCACCACTATGATGATAAACACATCCATTCCACGGGGTTTTATTGTGTGGGTCCAACAAGAAACATGTGCAAAGAGCTCAGCGTGGTGCCTGGGACCCACAGGCTGCCTCCTAAAAAGTGTCATCACTATCACTATCATAGAGCAGGCACTGAGTATATTGCATGTGTAGCTGCATTACAGACCATTTTAGAAATTATAGGCAATCCTAAGGCTCTCTCCCACCTCCAACAACTCTAATCAGAAATAGCCAAGACTTTGTTTTCTTTCTCTCTGGACATTCATGCCTTCTTAGAAACCAAATGGACTTCCCCTCCTCCACAGCAAGGAACACGCTGAAAAGATAAAAGCTTCAGTGGCAGGGCCTGGAAGAGGGGAAGATGGGTGACCCGCTCCAGTGCAGGTATCAGCACCCCTGGGCTCGGCTGAGCTGAATTTCTTCCCCCAAGCTCGCTGGGGGCCCAGGGGAAGATGGTGCCGCCGTGTCTCTGCGTGCTCGTGTGTAATTTATTTTCCTGCATGGTTGCAGGGAGGTGGCTGAGGTTTCACGAGCTGTACCTGACAGATAATTACACGAAGACAAATTGTGCCCTGCCTTACCCTTCTCCCAGTATGGCAACCTCCAGACTGCATGTCTTGCGGATGGAGGTGGGGGCGGCTATGGAAGGCAGCGGGTGCTGATCTGCGGGAGGGCAGGGGCTGGGCCAAGCTGGCAGCAAGCTGGGGCAGACTAAGGAGCCAGGAAGAACTGGGGCGCGCCCTAACTGAAGCACTAACACTTCTCGGGACTGAGGAGTGGCTCCCTTAAAGGACGACAGACGCAGGGGGCGCTGGTGCCTGGTTCAAAGTTGTTTGCTTTGTGGGAAGCCAGAACCAGAACCAGAAACACAACCAGACCACTCAGGGCTGCGCTGCCCCGGCACAGGATTCTCTGCAGCTCCCCCTGGGGGAGAAGCAGTGCAGAGCGTGGAGGAGCCCAACCCCACTCCTGGTCCTGATCTAGGAGCTGACAGAATTCTAGGTTCTCACCAGGTTTCTCTCATGCCCTACATTCCTGCCCAGACTCTTTCCACTCCTACTCTCTTCTCGCTGATCCTTCCCATTTTTGTTATTGTTGCCTAGTAAGATTTTAAAAAAATGTTCCTGGGTGAAAACCTGAAAGATGGTATATATAGCCTCCAAACCTACCTTTTAAAAAAGAAATTCAAATGGTAGTTATTTTCACTGTAATTTTTTTTTTTTTTTTTTTTT
>NW_016804529.1:275782-285121 GCF_001698545.2 Rhinopithecus bieti
TTTTTTTTTTTTTTTTTTTTTGAGACAAAGTCTCACTCTGTCACCCAGGCTGGAGAGCAGTGGTGGATCTTGGCTCACTGCAACCTCTGCCTCCAGGGCTCAAGTGATTCTCCTGCCTCAGCCTCCAGAGTAGTTAGGCTTACAGCCACGTGGCACCACGCCTGGCTAATTTTTGTATTTTTAGTAGAGATGAGGTTTCACCATGTTGGCCAAGCTGGTCTCCAACTCCTTGACCTCAGGTGATCTGCCCACCTCGGCCTCCCAAAGTGCTGGGATTACAGGCATGAGCCACCGTGCCAGGCCTTCACAGTAATTTTTAATTTATAATTGATTTATGTTGACCAACATAGATGCTAATAGAAATAAATCAAGTCATCAAGCCTATAAGCATATTAAGCTTTTTTTTTTTTTTTTTTTTCCAGAAAACAGACTGTTCGAGCCCAGGGATGCTAAGATTTTAGTTTTAAATCCTCCCAAAGCTGAAGGACAGCCTCAGCTTCCTCATCAACGAAATGGAAAAAATACCATCTTCCTTGGAGGGAGGGCTCTTCCTGGCTGCAAGGCACACTACTTCATTTACTCATTTATTCATGGAGCATCTGTTAAGCACCAATGGGATGCCTGGCACTAGGCATGACATAATTTACTCTGTATCATCAAAGAGAAAAGCTGAATATGTAAGGGTCTTCTGGGAGAAGCCACCAAGGCAGGAGTGATTGATGTCATCCACTGAGGGGGTCAGGGAGAGCTTCAGTGAGGAGGCTTTGTGATCAATACTTATCTCTTGGGCCATTTTCTTTAGCCCAGAGCTTGGCCTCTTCTAGTCCCTCAAAATAGATTGCTCCCTGCCAGACTCCCTCTCTCACTATATCTATATAATGTATCTCAGTCTCTCGCTCATCCTCCCCTCCGGCTTTCTCTAAAACCCCAGGCAAGATTAGCAACCCATCTCTGCTCCCACAACCCCACACAAACGACCTTTAGCTCACGGTGAAATTACCTGGGGTTGTATGCGGTCCCCTATAGGAGCCCTGGACCTAAGAGCAGGGATGGGTTCCTCCTTCCCCAGCTGCAGGACCCACTCCAGCACAGACCGGGTTCACAACCACAGCTGAACTGACTGGGCCTCTCCTTGAATCAATTTCCTCTGGCTCTGTCCTTCCTGCTCTCCCTCTCCAGTCTGTCCTCCTTCTCCATTTGGCTTCTGCTCACCCTCCTCCCTCCCTCTCTGCCGCGCCTCCTCCCTGCTCCTTTGTTCTTGTTAAGATCTGTAACTGAGGAAAGATTCTGGCTCCTCATCAGGCGCATTCATTCTCCTCCCTCGCCTGGGCCGACTCTCTTTGAAACACTTCTCTAGCTGTGGTCCTGTGTCTTCTCCAGGCTCCTCCCTCTTTCCCCAGAGCTAGGGGCTGAGCTTTCACAGGTGTTCCCAAGCCCCACCCAGCCTCAGCAGCAACTCCATTCTTGCACAGACCCCCACCCACAAATTCCCATCTAGGCACAGCCGAGTCCATACACATGCCCATTCCCTAACACAGATGTCATTGTGCACACAAGTGCTCCCATCCAAATATACATACCTGGGGACCGTCAGTCTTTCAGTGAGGAGCCACTTCTGCACTCCTAAAAAGGGGTAAAGGACATGGGTATCTTGAGGGTTAACCCACAAGTTCTTTAGAGGACACCCCCTATACTACTGAAAATTCCAGGAAACCTCAAGGAACAGGGTCCTCAGATGTCAACAGGTTTGGAGGAGATTCAGCACAGAAGGACAAGGTCCTCCACAATACAGCTCTTCCCTACATTGAAAGCCATGTGTCCTGGAGGCTCCTGATCCAGTGGTCCCTGGTCAAGGCTTGGCCTGGTCACTGCTCCTCAGATGTCTTTCTTCCAACCAGCACAGGTCCTTCTGGTTCTGTCTGACACTCCCTCCCAGCTCCTTGCTCCCTGAGAGCCTTTCAACTTCTTCTGCATTGAGGATATCACCTCTGGAGTGTCCTGAAGCTCTGGGCATCAACTCCCAACCCAGTCCCCATATTCGTCTTGTGGTTCCCCTGACATTCCAGCCCAGCCCCTCTTGCCCAGATCCGTTAGATACACACCTACTCCAAGCCTTACCTGCTCCTCTTCCTTTCCTACCCCAGCCTACTCAGCCACTCTCTTCTACAGAGAACCTTCCTAGGTCCACAAAGACACAGAGGACACTCTCTTGGTGGGATAGTCTCCTTGGTCTCTACCCCTAAAATAGTCTAGATTAACATAGCTGTAGACTTCTGAGTCCATGGAATACAACCTCCTTATTGTACAGAAAAGAGAACTGAGACTTGAGAGATGAGGTAAGTAATGAAGGGCCCACAGCTCAGTCATCTGTATGTAAATGGCATGCTGCCACTCACTCTGTTCAGTGCTCATACACCTTTATACAGACATCTGCACAGACACTCATCCATGGCCTGGTGTGATGGTGAGAGTATGGGTGGGGGGTGAGAGTGGGGAATAATTCTTCGTGGGACTCCTGGGAGACAGGCTGAGTCTCCTCAGTTCTTTTTAATTTTCATTTATTTGTTCATTTTTTGAGATAGAGTCTCGCTCTGTCACCCAGGCTGGAGAGCAGTCTCGGCTCACTGCAACCTTCACCTCCTGAGTTCAAGTGATTCTCCTACCTCAGCCTCTGGAGCAGCTGGGATTACAAGCGCCCACCAACATGCCCGGCTAATTTTTGTATTTTTAGTGGAAATGGGGTTTCTCCATGTTGGCCAGGCTGGTCTTGAACTCCTCACTTCAGGTTATCTGACAGCCTCGGCCTCCCAAATGTGCTGGGATTACAGGAGTGAGCCACTGCGGCCGGCCCCTGGCCCACTTTTCCAGTTTTTTACTTTTTATTTATTTACTTTTTTTGAGATGGAGTCTCACTCTGTTGCCCAGGCTGGAGTGCAGTGGCACGATCTTGGCTCACTGCAAACCTCCCAGGTTCAAGTGATTCTCCTGCCTCAGCCTCCCAAGTAGCTGGGACTACAGGCGCCTGCCACCATGCCTGGCTACTTTTTGTATTTTTAGTAGAGACGGGGTTTCACTGTGTTGGCCAGGCTGGTCTCCAACTCCTGACCTCATGATCCACCTGCCTCAGCCTCCCAAAGTGCTGGGATTCCAAGCATGAGCCACCATGCCAGGTCAATTTTTAAAATTTTTGTGTGCACTCCTCAACTTCTTTCTGAGCCTTTCTGGGAATCTTACAGCTGGGAAGAAAGTCAACTGGTCAACTGGATGAATCAGTCACCCCACACTCCAAAGAACTCCCGAGGAGATGCTGGCTTAGCTTGGCCGTCTTCGGATCTGTCTCTCTGTCTCTGTCTCTCTCTCTCTCTCTCTCTCTCTCTCTCTCTCTCTCTCTCAGCTTCAGGGAAGGAAACATTTCTGGTGAATAAGGAGGCAATGGGTGAGACCTCAGGACAGAAGGTTGTTCATTCTAGGAATCTGTCTCAGACAATCTTCATCACCCGGAAACGATGGGAGGGGTGATGGGGGTGTCTTTCTGTGGGCAAACGGACAAAGGCCAGGGTCGGCTGAGAAAAAGGCAATGAGGAGACCAGAAGGACAAGGAGAGATGGCCTAGGACAGGCAGGGAGCCAGCTAAGTTTCCGCCAGCCTGAGTTCCGTGAAGGAAGAGATGCCTATTTTAGTCATCCCTGTATCCCTCCTGGCTCCTTCCTCACCCCCAGGTCCCCAGCACTAAGGTCTCCCAGCACTAAGGAGAGAGTGATGCAGGGGGAAGGGATGGGGCACCCAACGAATATGCACTAAGGAGAGAGTGATGCAGGGGGAAGGGATGGGGGCACCCAATGCACATGAAGCTAAAAGACAGGGGAAATGGCAGAAACAAAGGACAACCCTTAAGATGCAAACAGTGGGGGCAGAAAGGAAGAGTAGAGGTGGCAGAAAGGCGGCCACGGCTCAGAAGTTACGGAGCTACAGAGGAGCAGGGGAGGGCAGGGCAGGGCAGGCGAGGTCTCGGCCCGTGGAGTCTGCGCTCCTCCTGCGCCGACCTCGGGCTCCCGGCTGCCGCCAGGGGGCGCCGGGCGCATCCTTCGCTGCCCGCGCCCCGCCCGCGCCCCCGCTCGCTCCCGGGCCCCGCCACACTCCAGCAGAAGCCATTACAGAGAACAAACTACGTTCTTGTCTCCGAGATGGGTCCCCGGGGAGGAAGGCAAATTGCCTGCCTCGTGCATAATAAACCAGGCGTGGAGAGCAGCGCGGAGGAGGCCGCAGCCACCACCGGGCAGGCAGAGCCTCCCGCCCCTACCCGCTGCCCGCGCCGGCCGAGCCCAGTGCAGAGCGGGCGGCGCGCAGGTCCGGATAATCTCAAAAGGCTTGGAACACCGGGCTGCTTCCCGATGCCCCCATCCCTACACAAGTTTGTGACTGTGGGCTTATCCCAGGAGAACCACACCAAGCGCTCGGTGCCTTTACCCGGGATGGCTTTCTTCATGAGAGAAAGCCGGCTGCCCTTCTCATCCTTCTCGGAGGTTACAGTCTCACTTTGAATTCGGCAGTCAGAAGTAATCGCTTCCTCTTCCTCCTAAGGTAGTACTTTGTTCAGACTCCTAGTATTTAGCGATGACATCACGTTTAGAGTTATTTGCATACAGTTACGTCTCTGCTATTGGACTACACATTCCTAAAGGACAGAAACCATAATTTACTTATCTCCATACCTCAGAGACTTAGCACGGTGTCCAGTACCGAATGCATGAATGAATGAGTTTTAAAAGAAGAACCTAGAGTCTCGAATCACCAACCCATCTCAGGTTTGTCTCCTCCACCTACTATTATACCCTTCTTGCAATTCCTGTTCTTCCCTAAGATGCTGTATACGGTTGAGGGTCTTTGGATGAAGCCTCCTCAGGGGATTTAGACATTCTCAGGAACTGTGTAGAAGGAGAACATTGAAGAGGGCAGAGAGGAATATATATTGAGCCCAGTGTCCGCCTTCAAGGAGCTCCTACTCTCATAAGGAAGCCAGGCAAGTAGACAGTGACAACCCAGTATGCTGAGTGCATAGAAAGAGAAAAGCAAGGGACCACAGCTGTTCCTGAGATAAGCCAACAGCCACCAACTTGTGTGTGACTCGGGTGCAAGGATGGGGTAGCACCTAGGACAAGCCCACAATCCAGACAGGAGCAGGAGAGGAGGAAATCTGGGAGGAGGTGAAGCCTGATATAGTTCTGTAGGATGACCATGAGTCAGGAAGAGATAAATGGGGGTAGATAAAAGTGTTTCAAGGATCCATTCCAAGGAGCTGAGAAAGGCAAGAAATGGCATGGCCCACATCATGGAGAACTGTTAAGTAGACTCAGGTGACCTCCTAAAACCCTATGAAGGGATTCAACAAGAGGTGAGGCCACAGAAAGGGGTACTGAAGTTAGTTTAAGGAGGCCTTCAACCAACTTGCTAGTGGGCTTAATTTTATCCTGACCTTGACAGAGAGCCATGGAATGATTTCAGAGATGAGAATATCATATCAGATTTGCATTTTAGAAGGATTATTTCAGAAGCAGCAGAGTCAAAGATGGATTACATGGGTTCAGACTGAAGACAGAAAGATCAGATAGGAGGTTCTGGTATTAGAAGAAAGCCTGAACCAAGGCAGGCATAGTAGAAATGGAGAGAAGCAGCCAGGCTGAAGGGTGAGTGAGAAGACAGAATTGGCATGTACCAGAAGGTGACTGATTGGACATGAGGAGTGAGGAAAGGGAAAGAAATAAGCCTGGCTGCGAAGAGTTTAGATTAAGGACATGTGGGCATGGTAACTCACACCTGTAATCCCAACACTTTGGGAAGCTGAAGTAGGAGAATCATTTGAGACCAGGAGTTTAACACCCAATCTGGGCAACATGACCTGTCTCTACAAAAAAAAAGAAAAAAAAAAAAAAAAATTAGCTAAGCATGTGGCTCATGCCTGTAGTCCCAGCTACTCAGGAGGCTGAGGTTAGAGGATCACTTGAGGCTGCCATGAGCTCACTTGAGGCTGCCATGAGCTGTAACGGCCACTGTACTCCAGCTTCGGTGACAGAACAAGACTCTGCCTCTAAAAAAAAAAAAAGGACCTGGGTAAAAGGTCTTACCACCCCAGGGAAGAAAAAGTGTGTTTTGTAGGTAAGGCATGTTGTTTTGAGGTACTGCAGGGATATAAAAAAAAAATGTGGTTCTGAGCTCAGAAGGAAGCTTTGCTGGAGATAGAAGTTTAAGAGTTATCAGCATGATTTTGGTGGTTTGAAGACAAAAAATAGATGAGATTACCCTCAAAAGTGTGAGTACAAGGAGAGAGAGCCCAGGAGAAAACACTGGAAAATATTTATATTTAAGACATAGACTGGCTGGGCACGGTGGCTCACACCTGTAATCTCAGTACTTTGGGAGGCCAAGGCAGTTAGATCACCTGAGGTTAGGAGTTCAAGACCAGTGTGACCAACATGGTGAAATCCCATCTCTACTAAAAATACAAAAATTAGCTGGGCATGGTGGCACATGCCTGTAATCCCAGCTACTCAGGAGGCTGAGACAGGAGAATCTCTTGAACCTGGGAGCAGAGGTTGCAGTGAGCTGAGATGAGATCATGCCATTGCACTCCAGCCTGGGAAACAAGAGTGAAAATCTATCTCAAAAAAAAAAAAAAGAGAGAGAGAGACAGACAGAAGAAGAGGAGTCCACTTCTGCTAGAGAGGTGAGGGGAGAATCTGAGGTGACACCACAGAGCAAAAGAGGAGTTTCAAGGAATGGTAATTAGTGTGAAATGCTAAAGATAGGTCAAGGAAGTGTCAGGGAAAATTGTCAGGAAAGACTTTAAAATGAACCAAAAAAGATTATTGAGTGTCCGGTCTAATTTACCCATCAGGGTTATCTCTGCCTTACATTGTCTATGAGCTATTTTACAACTATGTAAATTGGAGAAACTGATAATAATGCAGATGATTTTTGCCCAAATAAATGCAAATTAGTTGTGTCTAGTCGAATGCAATTGGTTAGTGGCCTGTGGATAAACCAGTTTTATGACTATTTGTAAATTCATTTCTAAATTCCTGGTTGACCTATATAAGTGTGGTACTTTGAATTTTCCTTTGAAGTTAGTTGAAATGTGTTACTGGAGCCCTCATTAATTAATGGATCAAATGTAGTTTTTGACATGTGTTCATTTTATATCTGTATGAAAGTTGTGATTTAAAATTTGTGTAGCTGGGCACAGTAGCTCACACCTGTAATCCCAGCACTTTGGGAGGCCAAGGCGGGTGGATCACGAGGTCAGGAGTTCGAGATCATCCTGGCCAACATGGTGAAACCCTGTCTCTGCTAAAAATACAAAAATTAGCTGGGTGTGGTGGCATGCACCTGTAATCCCAGCTACTCAGGAGGCTGAGGCAGGAGAATCACTTGAACCTGGGAGGTGAAGGTTACAGTGAGCCGAGATTATACCACTGCACTCCAGCCTGGGTGACAGAGCCAGACTCCATCTCAAAAAAAAAATGTTTAAAAAATTCCATAACAGAAGAAAATAACTGAAAAGTGACCACTGGATTTGACCACTGGAACAATGTCTCTCTGGGAAGGTTGAGATGAGCAGAAGACAGATTGTACTGTGTTGAGAAGGGAGAGAATGAAATGAGCAAATAAAGACAATGGCTTTCCAAAAGCTTAGATGTGGAGGGAAGGAGAGAGATTGGACCTTAGCTGTAGGGCATTTTCTTCTTTCTTTTAGACAGGAAATTTTTTTTCTTTTGGAGACGAAGTCTCACTCTGTCACCCAGGCTGGAGTGCAGTGACACCATTTCAGCCCACTGCAAACTTTGCCTCCCAGTTTCAAACAATTCTCCTGCCACAGCCTCCCCAGTAGCTGGCATTACAGGCACGCCACTATGCTGGGCTGATTTTTGTATTTTTAGTAGAGACAGGGTTTCACCATGTTGTCCAGGCTGGTCGTAAACACCTGACCTCAAGTGATCTGTCCACCTCGGCCTCCCAAAGTGTTGGGATTACAGGTGTGAGCCACTGCACCAAGCCAAGATTTTTTTTTTTTTAAACGGGCATGACTTCATGATGTAGATAACAGCTGGCACTACAATTCCTCTTTAAATTGTCAGTAACTTAGTAAGCTGTGCTGGGTATAAAAACAATAACAGAGGCACATGAGACCATAGGGAGGGGGCACCAGGAGATGACAAAGGAGGAACACTTAATTTGGCATGGTGGGGTGCAGACCTTGTGTGAGGAGATAATGCCTGATTTGAGTGTTTAAATAAGAATGAGCCAAGCCAGGCATGGTGGCACGTACCTGTAGTCCCATGTACTCAGGAGGCTAAAGTGGGAGGATCACCTGAGCCCAGGGGGCCGAGGCTGCAGTGAGCCACAATCATGCCACAGCACTCCAGCCTGGGTGACAGAGCAAGACCATGTCTCAAAAGAAGAAAGAAACAAGAATGAGCCTTGTTGTCTTTTTAAAGACATTTATGGAGGCTCAAAAAGAGTCAGAGATATTGCACAAAGTCAGTACCAACTGATATAGTTTGGATCTGTGTCGCTGCCCAAATCTGAGGTTGAATTGTAATCCCCAGTGTTGGAAGTGTGACCTGGTGGGAGGTGATTGGATCATGTGGGTGAATTTCCCCCCAGGGGCTGTTCTCATGATAGTGAGTTCTCACGAGATCTGGTTGTTTAAAAGTGTGTGGCGCTTTCCCCTCTCTTGCTTCCTCCTGTTCCAGCCATGTAACACATGCCTGCTTCCCCTTCACCTTCTGCTATGATTGTAAGTTTCCTGAGGCCTCCCCAGAAGCAGAGCAGAAGCTAGCCTGCAGAACCGGAAGCCAATTAAATCTCTTTTCTTTATAAATGACCTAGGCTCAGGTATTTCTTTATAGTAGTGTGAGAACAGATTAATCCGTGTTATGAAGAAAGCAAGCTGTGGAGGGAAAGCCTGAGAGCCAAAAGACCTAGATCCTTGCTCTTGCCACTGATTTGCCATCAACACTATAGATACAGAAACTGAGTTCTGAAGGGAAAATTGGTGCAGAACATTTGGAATTGCACTTTTCTGAAAATTCAAGTGGATTAGTTGCCACCACTTTGACATCCCTAAAAGAGATCAGAATCATGCAGCCATAAAAAAGGATGAGTTTGCGTCCTTTGTAGGGACATGGATGCAGCTGGAAACCATCATTCTTAGCAAACTATCCCAAGAACAGAAAACCAAACACCGCATGTTCTCACTCATAGGTGGGAACTGAACAATGAGATCACTTGGACTCGGGAAGGGCAACATCACGCACTGGGGCCTATCATGGGGAGGGGGNG
>NW_016804529.1:285943-377196 GCF_001698545.2 Rhinopithecus bieti
TTTTTTTTTTTTTTTTTTTTTTTTTGGCATGTAGCCAAGACCTAAGGGAGAGTCTACAAAAAACATTGTTTTAATAAGTGAAGAGACTGTTCATAACCCTTTAGGTTATTAGGAGGAGAAAGTTGGAGCTTCGGGGGCCCTGAGGCTGGAAGCCTCTTAGGTTTATTTCCTGAGCTTTTCTTCTAGCTGGCTCACTGGGTACTGGGGATGGAGGACAGGGGAATTCCCTGTAAGGTCTAACTTCAGAGGCCCATTATACTGAAAATTGCATGTAGTCACATATATGAAAGTGCCTGGCTCACTTATTAAATATTAACTCTTTCCCTATTGCAAGCCCCCAACCTGAGCATCTCCATAAGAGGGTTTGGCATTTTATCCCATGACAGAGTGTCACAGACAGCAAGGTCAGTGAAGCTGGAATGGCAGGTGGCAAAGTAAGAATGGAGAGAAGGTGGGCAGGGGCCAGCTAAGGTAGGGTTTGTAGGAAATGAAAGAAGTATGGATTTTATTCTAAGTGGGATAGGAAACCATAAAGTCTGAAACAGAGGCGTGATTTGATGTGATTTACATTTTAAAAGGATTACTCTGTTGTTGTCATACAAAAAGGTTGTATTTTATTGTTGTTAAAGTCTTCTATGGTTTGAATGCTTGTGTCCCCCCAAAGTGTCTATGTTGAAATCCTAACCCCAAGGTGATGGTATTAGGAGAGGCCTTTTGGGAGATGAATAGGTCATGAGGTTGGAGCCCTCATGAATAGGATTAGTGCTCTTATAAAAGAGGCCCTATACATGGTGGCTCATGCCTGTAATCTCAGCACTTTGGAAGGCCAAGGTGGGTGGATCACAAGGTCAAGAGATTGAGACCATCTTGGCCAACATGGTGAAACCCTGTCTCTACTAAAAATATAAAAATTAGCTGGGAATGGTGGTGCACACCTGTAATACCAGCTATTTGGGAGGCTGAGGCAGAAGAATCGCTTGAACCCAGGAGGCAGAGGGTGCAGCGAGCCGAGATTGTGCCACTGCACTCCAGCCTGGTGACAGAGCGAGACTCCATCTCAAACAACAACAAAAAAAGTGGCCCTATAGAGCTGCCATGTCCCATCCACCAGGTGGGAACACAGCAAGAAGGTGCCATCTATGAACAAGGAAATGGGCCCTCACGATACACTGGACTTTGCAGCTTCCAGAACTGTGAGAAGTAATTTCTATTGTTATAAGACACTTAGCTTCTGGTATTTTGTTATAGCAGTTCAAACAGACCAAGACAAAATCGAATGAATTTTAGTATTGATAATGAAACTAACAATAGGTAGGGGACTGCTACCAATGCTCTGCTGTGGAGAACAGACCCCTGGGGCACAAAGACTGGAAGCAGAGACCACTTAGCCACTGCAGGAGTCGAGGGAGAGCTGATGGACCCTTGGACTTGGGGATAGCAACAGAGGCCTTGTGCAGTGGTAGGATTTGGGATACATGCTCAGTACCTGACTGTGCTAGCTCCTCCTTCTGCTAGTGGGGTAGTATCATTATTCTCATTTTATGGATAAGAAAGCTAAGACCCAGAAATTTCCAGTAACTTGTCCAAAGTCAAATGGCTAATAAGTGGAGTTTAGACTAGAACTCATGTTTTGATGTAAAAACCAAAGAGAAAACAGATCTAGATTCTGAGAGCAGAAAGGATCTGGGTCATTGTGATGCTGACTATGTTGTTAAAAAATTAACAGTGGACCCACTACATAAAGCACATTAAGTATCTTGGGATACCCCTGGAGACTGTAGGTTGCAGTGCCTGGCACGGCCATAGCTGAGCTGCTGGACCTGGAAACCCCTCTCATTTCATCTCCCCGGGATTTCTGCCTGAGAATTTGGCACCATCTCCTACTTCATTGGAGGGGATGGGTATCAGGACCTTTGAGAGGTAAAGGGGCCACCACTCCCTCCTGGGGAAAAGCCAGAATTCAGTGTTTGTATTTACTGAAGATTAGGAGGTGAAGGAACATAGAGGATCTTAGTGGACTGAGATGGGGAACTGTCCCTCAGACTGGTAGGTTGAAGTGGGAGGTGCTGAATTTCTTAATGTGTGTTCAGAGTTCACCCAGAAGAAAGGGTGAGCACAAAGGGAAGAATATGAAAAACAACATATCCTAAGAGAACGGGTTTGAAGAATCAGAAATATTTAACTGAGAAAAGAAACTTCTTAGAAGAGACATGACATCATGACAACTACATTTCAATATCAAAAGAACTGCATGGAGAGGGAGGGGAAGGTGGCAGACTACCCAGACAGCACTGTCCTGAAGGCAGAGCTATAGCCACTGGGTAAAAATAATAAAGAGGCCTGCTCAGCCTCAATAGGAGGAAGAAATGCTTTTCAATTAATCCTGCCAACATAAGAGAAAGGCTTGTTTTTTAAAGGTGGTAATAATAAATCAACAGTACTGTACATTTACATGCATTAGGTTGAACCATATAAAATTGCTGCTGTTCACCTATTTTTGACCTACAAAAACAGTTCATATGACTTGATTTACTACGTCCTCTCATCTCACAGTAATTTCCAAAGCCCTTTCAATGACCTGCAGTTCTCACAGGATCTGTTCCATCTCACCCCTCTCCGGATTTCTCACTGCCCTCTGCTCGTACTGTTCCCCCAGCCACATTCCTTGCTGGCCATTGACTCTCTAACTAATTTCTGCCTAAGGTCTTTGCAGGTGCTATTCCCTCAGACTAGTATATTCTTTCCCCAGATATAAGCCCAGCCTACCTGTCCTTTTTTCCTGGACACTCTTTGACCGTCCAACATAAAATAGCACATCTCTCTTCCCAGTGTCCCACTCTACCCAGCCCTGTGTCTCTCCTGACATTCATTTGTTTGTTCATTGTCTATCTCCCATCATTACAGTGTAAGTTCTGAGAAAAGAAAAGAACTTTCATTTGAGGAATGCAAGTCCTTTTAATTATCAGACCCAGAGAGACATTAAAAGAGATCACAATCATGCCTCACTCTTCCCTTTGAGCTATGTACTCAACTCTTGAAACTGCTTACTTTTGCCACAAGGAGCTATAAATTAACCTGATAATGCCATACAGAACACTATAACCCACTCCCTATAGTTTAACAATGTATAGCCAATCACTAACCAATGTTATTTCTGTAAACCAGTAAGAATTCCTGACAAACAACTTTGTAGCAGTCCACTCCATGTCCGCTTTTTTTGCCTTTAAAAATCCACCTGTAACTGCTGCTAATTGGGGTGTATATTCAGGGCAACTTGAGTGTATGCTCCCAGGTTGCAATCCTCAAGCTTGACCCAAATAAACTTTCCATGTGCGTTAATTTTGCCTCAGCTTCTTCCTTTTAGGTGCACAGTTCGATGAAAGCAGGGACGTTGTTTTGTTTCCTCCTGTGTCCCCAAGTTTTGGTGTAGTTTCAGACACATGGAAAATGTTCAATAAATATTTTTTGCATGAATGGAAAGATTTTTTTTTTTTTTTTTTTTTTTTTTTTTTTTTTTTTTTGAGACGGGAGTCTCGCTGCCGTTTCGCCTGGCTGGAGTGCAGGGGCACGGATCTCGGCTCACTTGCAAGCTCCGCCTCCTGGGTTCACACGCATTGTCTTCCTGCCCTCAGCCTCTCTGAGTAGCTGGGACTACAGGTGCCCGCCACACACGCCCTCGGCTAATTTTTTTTGTATTTTTAAGTAGAGACGGGGTTTCACCGAGGTTAGCCAGGATGGTCTCCGATCTCCTGACCTTGTGATCCGCCTGCCTTGGCCTCCCAAAGTGCTGGGATTACAGGCGCGAGCCACTGCGCCTGGCGAATGAAAGATTTTTATGGACGAGACAACCGAGGCCCAGAGAAGGCAAATGGTTTCCTCAAAGGCACAGAGTTGGTGCCTGCAGAAGCTCAGGGGAATCAAACATTCAGATCCCAAAGTCCAGACCCCATAAAGAGTCACCCTGCTTTCTGGTCCTGTGTTGGTCTTGATGCAGAGCCCATTTGTCTCTGAAGCTGAATTGGGGCTTCTGCTTTGGGTCCATAACAGGGCCAGATGACCCCAGAGGTGCCTTCAATTTTTGAGATCCGATTACCCACTGTTAGGGATCTGTTTTAGTGAGGGAATCATAGAGGCTCTGAGAAAAAAAAGGTTTTGGTCATCCCTCAGGTGACCACCTGATTCTGGGAGCCAGACCCTTTGCTAGGAGTGCTGACATGATACTGTTCGAATAGAAGTCCCAACCAGTGTCTCTTTTGGGGAGGTAGAACATTAATCTGATCCTCAAAATATGAAATATTCCCCAGTTTGCAAATGAATGCAGGATGTGTTTGCATAGCGACCACCAAGAGAGCAGTATTATGTGGAGAGGAACAAAAAGACAAAGCTCCCTGGTTCAATCTGGGGAACTGATGGCTCTACTCTCCCCCGGAGGTTGCCTCTTTGTAGCTAATTACAATGAGTAAAGGAAATGGGAAAGTGAGTGCCAATGAAGTGATCTTTCTCCTCCCCCAGGTTCCTGCTTTACAAGGAGCTGGTCTTTTGGTTTTAGAACCCTGGGGGCTGCCAAGTTGGGCTCTATCATGCCCAGCTGGATGGGCACATTCTCCTAATATCAGGTCACTGCTAGAGCAGCATTCGTGTTGTGTTTGTGGCAGCGAGGTGTGTGGCGTGGGATGCTAGGGAGTGGGGCGCATGGGGTTGGGGGTTAAGATGCTTCAGAGAGTTAATAGACCAAAGTAATCAACTCACATTTGAATAGCATTTGGCAATTTACAAAAGGCTTTTGCGTATCTCATCTCATTGAGTTTTTGCACCATTTTAAACATAAAGAAACGGTAGCTCAAAAAGGTGTGCTGACCTGCCATGCACTGCAGTTACAGGAGGCTTTGCTGGGATTTTAAGCTAAATATTCTCATTCCAAAATCCTTGTTCTTTCCATACCCCTTGGGCAAATGTAGACATCTTTCCTGATGTCTCTAAGGAAGAGGCAAAGGAGGGAAAGGGACAGATGCCCACTACTCCCCTTTCTCTAGGCTAACAAAGCTCACCTTTACTGGGTATTCACTGGCTAGGAATTTTCCCACTAAGCATTTTCCGTGGGATAGTAACTATTACTAGTCCACTTCACAGAGGAGAAAAGAGAGATGCAGAAAGGTAAAGTAACTTACCCAAGGAGGAAACGGTGAAGACAGGGTTTTAGCACTGTCTGTACTAATCGGGATAGGATATACTGTGTTACAGTAACAAATAACCATAAAATTTCAATATCTTAATAAAAATTCATTTCTCCCTCAAACTACATATTCACCATGGGTTGGCTAAAGGGCTCAGGGACCCAGCCAGACAGATTCCACTATGACAAAGCCGTACCATTTGGAATAAATGGGCTCCTGTTGCTAGGGCAGAGGAAGACAATGATGCAGGATCTCACACAAGCAATTAAATGCCTTGGTCTGGAAGTGACATGCCACTTCTGTTTATAGTCAGCTTGGCCTTGTCTAACAGCCAGGGAACTCGGAAAGAGAGAATTCAATATCAATAAGTACTGGTCATATCTATCGGCTTGGTAGACTGACTTGAACGTCCATGCTTTTAATCACCATGCTACACTACTTTATCAAGCACGAACTCCTCTAGGTTAAATTCCTTTTATGTATTGTGTTTATGGGTTTGCTTCCCCTCCCGCTTTCCTTCCCTCCATGCCTGCATTCCTCCAGCACATGCTGAGAAACTACATACACTCTGTTGGGTGATGGATACTAAAATAAATGATACATGCTCTCTGCCTTTCAGTGACCTTCTTTTAGGAGAAAAGTGCTAATGTGTCACACACAACATCCTGTTATCAAAGCAGAAGGGCTATAAATGAGATGAGATCAGTGAGATAATAGCTAACCCACGAGACTTCCAGGGAGGAAGAGAAGGTGAGTAATGAGTCAGGCAAGGCTTCCTGAAGGAGATGGCCTTTGGGCTGGGCCTTGAAGATAAATAAAACTTGGAAATGGGAAAGCAAAGGAACTCCAGGAAGAGAAAAGAGCTTGGACAAAAGCACAGAGGGAGGAAAGTTCAGGGGCATACCACAAGCAAGGCATAATTCCATTTAACTGTGTTGAAATGTAGGGTAAGTGTAGGGGAGGGTTGTGAAGTAAGTGAAAGATGTGGGGTCATCTCATGGAGAAATCTGAACTCACACAGGAATGTGTTGATGCCTAGGCCAATAGCTGCTGTTGTGACGCCAAAGCCTCACAATGAGGGGGTGGCTTTTACAACTTTGCAAAGCCAGATGATAAAGGGGCTGTGTCATTATTACTTATCCTCAGGCTGGAGGTGACTTAGAGGGGCTGGGGCTCCCATCCCAGGAAGAGGCCTAATATGCAGGGACAAGGTCCTGTGGCCTTTCTTGTGGCTGAGAGTTGGTTTAGGCCCTTGGAGCCTTATGTAGTGCCCTACAAATACTTGTCCCAAAGAACCTGCTGGCCCTGTGCTGGGGTCTGGGGATGTGGAGATGAATAAATGTATCCCAGGTGGACACATAACATAGGAAGCACCCCACCCAGCACCACTTGGCCTGATAGTATTCACCTGTGCCTCCACATTTGCACAACTTGGCTTCCTGTCCTGGTTTCTTCTTTTTTCCCTACTGTTTCCTATTTGCTTTTGTATTCGATCAATGCCATTTTTACCTATGCCAGTGCAACTTACCTCAATGCAGCCTCCAAATATAACTGTACCTTGGCCTCTCATTCCCATCCAGGTTGGATTCACTTTGGGCTACCTATAGGTTCTTGGTCCTGGCTACATGCCTCCAAACCCCAGGCCCCACAGCACCTTGCACCCTCCCTCAGCTGCAGCTCCTGTGCTGTGACTTCTAGCCCTCTTGGAAATGGGTTGCATTATTTCAAAAGTATTTTCTTCAGCTCTTACATCCTGTCTTCCTCTCTATGTTGGGTGTCCCTTGTGTACAAAAAAGGCTACTGTACACTGTCTTGAGTTTGCTTGGTTGTTAACTGGATGAAGAAAACAATAAACCCTATTTCTCTAATGATTTATAGCTTTAAAAACCATTATATGGGCCAAGCGCAGTGGATCACACCTGTAATCCCAGCGACTCCAGAGGCCGAGGTGGGTGGATTACTTGAACTCGGGAGTTTGAGACCAGCCTGGGCAACACAGTCTCTACAACAAAACAAAATAAAAGTCCAAAACAAAATAAAACAAAACATTATCTGAAAAAGCATTATCTGAAAACAATTTCAGGTATCTGCAAACACTCCTGAGAAATGAGCAAAGTGAAACCCATGGGAACTCAACTCAGGGAATTTAGGATTTCTCAGCAGGATGGCCTGTGTGTGTGTGCACTCCTGCGCCATCTGTTTTTTCATTTTGCTTCACTACAAGTTCAAAAGGTTGGAGACCTCATAACTTTGCTTTTTACCCAAACCACAGCATTTTAAATAAACAAAACCAGCCATTCTTACACACCTGTCCCAATTCCTTTGGGATCTGGATCTCAGATTGAAAAGTCTCCCCCTTTCCCATTCCCATAATGTGATCTGGCACAGAACATTTGGATGCTGTGTTCCAATAGCAGGAGCCTCCAGCTGTTTGTCCCTGAACTGCCATAACTGGCCTCAGGGTTCTGCACAAGTGGCAAACTAGAGAATACATTTTTGCCCCATGGCCTGGAGGTGGCACAAACACTGTTTCTGCAATTTCAGTCCAAACCTGTTTTTTCCCCAAACCAGAACTATCACCCAAAGTCAGGCAGGCTTTTAAGTAACTAGCCGTTAATGCATTAAACAACACAAAACATGGTACTTTTAAAACATTTATATTTATATATATAAAAAAATTAAATATATATAATATATAGTGTGTTTGAGACTAAAATATAGTACATAATATTTTAAAAAAAAGAAAAAAGTAGAATAGGAAAAGGTGTGAGGGACACACAGATACACATTGCTAAAACCTACGATGGTTTGTCCTAACAAAATAATATCTTTTTTTCTCTTCTCTTAATTATCATCATGGATCCATTTATTTCTGGGGTCTGGGTGGAGAAAATTCAGCTGGAGCTAGAAATGGATGTTGCAGTCCCAAGAATGGCTGGGTAGAAAATGTGACCACAGGGAGCCCTGGGCCTCCTCTGGTGAAATTGGACACCTCAAAATTTTCTGGGTCACTGTTGCTAACAAGATTGTGTGGAGTTTCATTGTATTGGGATTTTGGCTGCTCTCTCCCCAGAGTTAGGGTATTCTCAGGGGGGCAGCATCTGAAGAGCTCCAGAAGCAAACAGAAGAGCTCAGGGCTCCTCAGCACTCAACAAGGCCGGTGGCTGGGGCCAACAAAAAACCAGGGTAGGGACAGCAGACTGGCAGGAATGAGTGACATTTCTATGCAAATGGAGTTATTATTATTATTTTATTATTATTAAGGGCAGGTTTGTACCAGAACTGCCCAGTATGGCCTCTGACTTCTGCGCAGCAATTATTTCTCCAGGGACAGGGCCTGGAGCTCCCTCACAGTGATGCAAAAAAATGGGATTCCCCACTAATCCCCCACACACCTACTTCCTACCAAATCACACATCTCTCAGTCCTCTCCAGCAGCCCAGAAGTGAGCATCGGGACCACGCTGACAAAGGTGAGCCAATGCCTTTCACAAAAAGCCTGGCCTTGAGGAGAGGAGGAGAAATACCATAGGGGGATAGGAGGAGGCCAAGAGAAGGGAATGGGATATTTAAATGCTAATTTTATAGCATCTTCACAAAAATAAATGCCTTTCAATTGCATCCCTTGGCCTGTGTACTTCAGTGTTCATTATGGCCTTGCCAGGGTCAGGAGCTTCACTAATCCTTTTGGGCGATTATCAACATGCACAGTGGCCTGTAGAGGCACCAAGCGGTGGCCTGGCTCAGGTCAGACAGCACTAACGTGGGGAAGCCAGGATTTCTGAGGCCAGGATGCTTGGGGAGGAACTGGAGTTTAGCTGTGGGGACAGAACCTTCCACACAGCAAAGAACAAGGCAGTTCGCTCCAAACGGGGTCTTGGCTTTCATGCGGCTTTCTTCAAACCCAAATGGCCGAACATTGCTATGAACGTGGGTCACGTATACTGAGACATCGATTCCGTTTTATGGAGCCTGGGACTGTGGCTCCTGACAGGTTAACGAGAGGGCACGAAACTCCAGTGCAACGTGCTCCATTTTGAAAGCAGATAAAGCTCCCCTCAAAGTGAAGAGGAAAGTAGCCCTGCTGGGATAAGGGGAGAGCATACTGCCTGAAGACAGGGTGCTCACCTGAAGACAGGGTGCTCACATGAACATTTTCACTCCAAGCAAGACAGTGATGAGAGCACAGCACTGCTCCCATCTTGGACCCTTTCCTTTCTCACTGACTAGGCTTTTTGCTTCATGCAAATTCTGTGGCTGGACTTTGAGGGATCCAGAATTTAGGATATAGGGCGGGCCCTTTACGAGGGAAGTGACCATGGCTCAGCCAAAATCACAAGATCCTTTTCAAGATCCAGAATGTATTCCAAAATTGTTGTACCCCTTTCCCTCCACTGGCTCCCCTTGCAAGTTGCTCCTTCTCAGGCGGGGGCAGCTGTGCATACTCCCCGACCTCTGGCTCCAGGCACCTTGGACTGCAGGCTTCATCTGTTTGGTAAGAAGAGCAAGCTGTCCCTGGGCCGGAGGAATGTTCCTAAGGATCAGGGTGGAGAAAGGCTACTCCCATTTTCCCTTACAGAAGCAGTGCTTGAAACCTAGGCACATAATATGCCTATGTGCATACTATGTCCTGCCCTGGCAAAAGACACGTTTGCAAACCAATCAGAAATGAGTGGGGAGCAGCACAGATGACCCAATAGCCAAAGGATAGCCCCACATCAATTTTACTCTGAGGCTTAGGGTGTATTTTGTGTTGTTGTTTGGGATAAAGGGGTCCCTGGTGGAAACTCATTCACAACACTTCTGACAAGATAATGAAGCCCATGGTGAAAGCTTCTTCTTCAAACAGGAGAGAACCCCCCCGACCAGCTCCCCAGCACTCACCATGCTTGCTACTGTTCCCAGTTCCTTGCCAGCAATGGGCAGTCCCACCCCTACCGGCAGCACAATAGGTATAACAAAACCAGAATAGTTTTAGGTTTGTGCAACTCTCTCCCTTCATTTTACAGGCCAGACAAATAGAGGGCAATGAACAGAAAGTTAGGCCAAGATCTAACCTTGGCAGCTTCAGGACTGGGTCCTGGGTCTCCTGACCTCTAGTCCCTTGCTCTTTCCACTAAAACAAGCCGTCAAAGGTGATCAAGATCACCAACTATTGAGGCATCACCATGTTGCAGGACTCCAGGATTCGACAGCAAAGCTCTGTGATCAAGGATGCCTTCCACTCCCCAGAAAAGCTATTCCACTGGGCCCTTCAGGTAGGTTCCAATTCAGATTCTGATGGCACCAACATGTCAGTTACAGAGGGCAGAGACGACCTTGGTTGCTGATGCTTCCCTGTGCCTTCCTGGGTGCCTGCTTGACACCCAAGAGGCTCTGGTTCACGTGTTAAGGAGTAGAGAACAGTGAACTAGCTCTGTGTCAGGCTTCTGAAAACTAGGCTTCCTTTCGCAACCATTTTCCCTGCACCATTAGCTCAATTACCTAGTAACCTTAGGCCCTCTCTCCATCATTTCAGTAGCATGAAACTGATACTTAAGCCAAAAAGGGACAAATAAGAGAATCTAGCCAAACCCAAAACAAAAATGATTTTTTTGGAATGTTCATGTTTAAAAAGCCACCATCTTTAGACTCTTAAGTCTTTGGATTACCCATGGCTTCTGGTTTTTGTGAAAATAATAGAAATTTGCATGAATTTGTCTGTGCAAGAACCTGAATTTCTTGACAGACCTTCCCACTGAGCTCTCGTAAAAGGACTCTATAGAAAGGTATCAGCTTCCAGGGATGGAATACAGCTGGAAGCCTGTAAATGCCCTGGGTAGGGCCCACTCCACAGGAGTTTTCCCTGCTGAAATGAAGGAGGATGCAGAGGCTTCCTGCAAGGTTAAAACTAGAGCTACTTGCTTCCTGGGTATCATCTGGTCCTTCCTAGCAAGGGGGTGGCCAGGAATGTCGCCCCCAGACCCATCTGTAAGGGCGGTAATGGCCTGTGGCTGATAAGCATGTAACTCATTAAAGCGAACATGAGTTATGAATGGTGACCACGGAGAAAGGGAGAGGAACATTTTGGGAACTGCACCAGAGGCTCTGCCTCCCATTGGGCTGCACATGTAGTTGGGGAGGTGGGAAACAGCCAACTCCAGACACTGCTTCTTAAGAAGGCGTGGCTGGGGCAGGGGTACAGGTTCTCCTTGGAGCTCCTGTTCTCTTTGGTCAGAAGATGGTGGCTGAGAAGCGGTCACATGGAATGTGTGTGTTGGGTATGCGTGCACATGGAGGAGGAGGAATGGCCCGTGGAATGCCTGTGGTGCCCTTCCGCGCCACCTTCTCCCGGTCAGCACAAGTTCTCTGTCAGGGCCATTTCCAGGCCCCTTACCTCTCCAGGTCCCCTCACCCATCTGTCCATCTGTCTCCTAACACTGTAACACTTAACAGTGTGTCCGAGGCTCACAAGTACCCGCTCCCTGCACAACCGCCCACGTAGGGTCGGTCATCCAAAGCTTGACACTCAAGGCACTGAAAGTGGAAGAAGGAATCTGATTGGTCCAAGAAAAAAAAAAAAAAAGACACTTAAAAAACCAAAACCTGTCTCCCACACGCCCTGGAAAGTGGTCTCCAACCAACTGATGGGACCTAGGGTAGGAGAGTAGAGCTGGAGAGCCAGGCCCCCTCCCTAACCCTAACGGAGCCCACTGTGTGACAGGTCTGGCAACCTGAATGTTTAAAAATGGATTCAAAGTGCTTGGAGACTGAAAGAATAATGGAGGGTGTTAGAAACCCCATGGAGAAGAATAGGTAGCACCTTTCCTTTCCAATGGGACTTGTATTTGAGTGGGGGAATCCCTACATCTTTTCTTCCCAAATGAGGTTTTCATTGTTTTTTGTTTTCTTTGAAAAATTGTACAGCACCCTCACCCCTACCTCACCACTCCCCAAACCAGCTCAAGCGTTAAAGCCAGGAAGTGGGGCAGACTGGGGAGAGGAGGCCTGTGTGGCTCCCTCTAGTGTTGGTTCTGGAAACTGCTGCGCAGCACACAGCGGTCTCTGGGTCAATCAGGACATGGTCCTGGCCTTTCTTTCTCCACCAGGACCCTGACTTATCTGGCTGGCCCAGCATAGATGAGAAGGAAAGCGGGCAGTGCTGCCGGGGATTCCTGGATCCCTCTGCATGCTGACAGACAGCTGTCCACAGTGGGCCAAGGTGACTGGTATTTTGATCCCAGCTGAATGAAGGCTGGATTTGAATGCAGTGCCAGGGCTGTTCTGTAGACAAGAGCAAACATAAATCCAAGCTCCCTTCTGCAGTACCCTGAGGAAGGAGAGATGCACCCAGGGCATGAATGCAAACAACACAGGGACTGGCCAGGCTATCCTGTTTTCCACCTGTCTGTGCCACAGCCACCCACTCCCATACTTCATGTCCCTAGGCCAAAGCCTGCCCACCCCTGGGTACCCCCATTTCCACTTATGGGAGATCAGAGGGGTGGGATAGAAAGGGAATGCTAAAAAGTGCCCCCTCTGCTCTCCCCAACCTTCACTTTCCCTGTCCCCATTCTAGGGTCAGGCAAGAGTGCAGGTCAGAAGAGACACATCCTCCCGAAGAAGAGGGAAGGGCAGGCCCAGGAGGCTGGGGCATGCAGAGCACCATCCTCGGGACGGGGTGTTTCTGGGAGACCTGCTCCCCACCTGCCACGGTGGGAGGAAGAAGGCTGGTCCAAGAAGGGAGCAATGAGCAATGCCCCTGAATATCAGGGAACAGCTGTGAAAGCCTTCTCCTCTGCCCCGCAGAGATGCCCCAGCCAGGCTCTGGCCCCTACACATGAGTCTGCATGCGCTGCTGGAATCGCTGGCCGTACCGTAGGTCGAGTGCTCGGGAGGTGTACGGAAGATCGGGGGAGTGGCTGTAGCGTACTTGCCAATGGGGTCATTACGGCCTCATATGGGGTCCGGCCTCCAGGCCAGAGGGTGGGGCCTGGGGGTAGCCCAGTCGGTAGGTGGGGTACCGGCTGCCCCAGGGAAGGGATGGGAGGTTGAACTTTCATAGTTCTCGTTAGGACCAGCTGACTGGTTGTGTCGGTGCCAGCTGGGGCAGCAGGGCCAGGGGCTGTGGGCTCAGGGCCATAGTCAGAGGCAGGGGCCCGGCTATAGGTGTTGAGCTGGGCATAGCCGCTGGAGTGGGAGAGACGGGATGAGGGGCGGCCGTCGAAGCGGGCAGGGCCAGGGGCACGGTAGTCAGCATAGAGCACTGCCCTGGAAGACGGGCGGTCTTCATGGGCACGCACGTTGTAGTAGCCATTGGTGGGGTCCTGGGGGCAATGAGAGAAGAGGATGGAGGCAGTGTTCCCTCTTGGTTGGGGATCAAGTCTCACCATGGCCTTCTGGGCTTCCTCCTCTGGCTCTCCCTATGTCCCCATCTAGCATTCCACCTCCTCTGCTCCTTCAAAATCCCTCCCAACCACTCCTCCCCAAGTCTGTCCTCACCTCCCTGCTACAGGCCCTCGGAAACCCACTGGTCCACCAGCCCTCGTGCCCTGGCCCCTTCCCCCTTTCCCACCTTCATCTCATACTCCTCCCGGGTGTCAATAGTGTCGCAGCGCAGGTCCTGCTTCAGATCCACATCATCCTTAAACGACTGTGGAGCAGCAGGAGTGGGGCGTCAGCAGACGGAAGCCCTGCTCTTTTCGACTCTCACCAACCCCTCCCCACACTGAGCAGGTGTCAGAGGCCACCTGCTCACAGGAGGGGTCTGAGGTCAAGGGCAGACTTGAGTTCTGGGTTCTCTACGCAGAGGCTCTAGGATGTGGTGGGAAGAGGCCAGAGACCTCGGTTCGAGCACTAGTTTGGTTGCTAACATGTAATGGGACCTTGTATATGTCACTGCCCCCCTCCAGGGCTGTTTCCTCACCTCAGCAATGAGGCAGATGGACCAGAAAGCCTCTGGGGGCTTCCAACTTTCACACTCTGTGGGGCAAAGGAAGTCTTTGGAGAACCCCAGCTGCCTATCCTCTGCTGGAGGAAACTAGCCTGGGGTGTGTGTGAGAGAGAGAGTATGTGTGTGAGTGTGGGAGAGTGTGTGTGGCAGGACCAGGGAAGGCCGATTGAGGAAGGAGAGAATGACCACGGTTATTAGAGATCTGGGATGGAGCTGTTCCTCAGAGGGTGGAGAAGGCAGGAGGCCAGCGAGGAGCAGGACCCTCACCGAGTAGATGGCCTTCATGACCCGGGTCGCTGTGGAGACGCTGGCAGTGTCATCCTCCCGGTCAGAATGCATTGTAAGTGGCTCTCGGTTCACTGTCTCCACCTTGATATCCAGCTTCCTCAGGGTAACGTCCTTGCGACCTGGGATGGGAGAGGCAGCTTGGACCAAGTGCTTCCTGCTGGCCTCTGCAGCAGCTGCTTCAGGCTCCCTCTGGGCTGGAGCTCAACGGCCAACCCCCCATCCATCCCAACACTGCCTGTCACAGCCCTGGAAGGGCCAGGGGAAGGCTGTGGGCTGCACAGGGCCCATACTCACTGCCTTTGCGGCGCCGGTAGAGGAAGAATACCAAGGTGATGAAGAAGAAGATGAGCAGGATGCTCGCGCCGATGGTGGCCCCAGCTATGATGCCCACAGGTAACACCTCTTTCGACGGGGAAGGAAAGGTGGAGGCATGAGGCTGGAGTTATACTGGGAGCTAAGCTCAGTGCTGGCTGAAGGCTAGGCCACAGCTACAGAGGCAACCTTGGCTTGTGTACAGGGCTAAGTTTTGACTGAGCCTGGGAACAGCATTCAGTTTAAGTCAAGGTTGGATCAGAGAGGAAGGTCTGCACTGTGGTTGGATTTTGGTCTGTGATCCAGCTCCATCAGAATGGAGATCATGGTCACGTCTCATCCCTGCAGCTGGGGCAGGAGTTTGCCCCTGACCTTGGCCGTCTGTTGATCTCTGTCCTTCAGCTCACCTGACTATGATGCTTGGCCCCTCGCTCTTGTTTGAGGCCAGCTGTCTCCAGACTCTCCAATCTGCCACCCATATTCCGACATCTTTCATCACCGTGCCATCCGTAATACCACTGTGACTGCCCCATGTGCACCTATCTACCCAGGGCTCCAACAGTTTTCCTTGGTTTCCTCTGCTTCCCAGAGCTGAGGAGGAGCTCAGGAATCCTGCTTCCAGTCTTCTCTCTCTTCCTAGCAGCTCTAGCTGAATCCAGATCCTGCTTATAGCTTTTCCTCTCTGAGATCCTTCCCTGTGGAGCTCCACATTACTGTATCTACTCCATTCTTCCCTACCCCTAACCCCCTTGCTGGCATCATCAGTTAAGACCGAAGTGATGGGCCGGGTGCAGTGGCTCACACCTGTAATCCCAGCACTTTGGGAGGCTGAGGTGGGTAGATCATGAGATCAGGGGATCAAGACCATCTTGGCCAACACAGTGAAACCCTGTCTCCACTAAAAATACAAAAAATTAGCCAGGGGCGTGGTGGCACACACCTGTAGTCCCAGCTATGCGGGAGGCTGAGGTAGGAGACTAATTTGAACCTGGGAGGCACGGGTTGCAGTAAGCCAAGATTGCACCACTGTACTCCAGTCTGGGTGACAGAGTGAGACTCCGTCTCAAAAAAAAAAGGACAGAAGTGATGGGATGCTGTCATTTCCACGCGGTTCCCCATCTCCTATGTCAAATGGTTAGTTCTCAAAAAATAAAACAACAACAAAAAAGTGCTTTTCCTCCTTGGACTTGGTAGCTTCCAAAAGTCAAAGGAATACCTCTTTTATCATGTGACATGTGAGAAGTGCCTTAAAGGAGAGAGCACTTTTCTGCTATCCGAGTGACAATTCTTGAAGAGGTGGGGGAACCCATACTTACTGAACACCTATTATATGCCAGGCATTTTGTAAATATTCTCTCATTTAATCCTCACAGCAGCCCAATGAGATGGGCAGCATTATTCCCTTTTGCAGTTCATATGATTCTTCTCCATCTGAATATTAATTTGCTACCACTCTGTAAGTCCCTCCACTACACTGAAAGTTTCTTGAGGTCAGGGACTGTGTCTTGTTCACAGCTCTTCCTGCAGACCCTGGGGCAGAGCCTGGCACACAGCAAATGCTCAATACACTTTAACAAAGTGAGGGAATTTCCCCAGTTGAGCATATGGAGGACAGGTTCTGGTGGGAAGGCCCAAGAGAGTTCTTTCCCTGATGCACAGACTCTTATAATAGGCAGGAATCAGACGGGAGTAGCCCCAAACCCCTTCACTCCTGATCTCTCAGCCGGGACATCCCTCTGTGTGTCACCTCCCTCAGAGCAGAGCCCAAGAGAAGGGGAGCGGCTGAGCCCTGCCCCTGGAGAAAAGAGGGAGCAGAATCCTCAGGCTGCCCTGCACCCCAGCTGGCAGGCAGCACTGCCAGTCACCTCGCTCTTCCAGCTGGATGATGGCTGTGCCTGGCCCGAAGCTGTTCCAGGCGGTGCAGTTGTAGTGAGTCTGAAAGTCGGCCTCCATGACATTGTTGATGGTGAGCGTGGATAGCACCCCACTGCCTGAGTTGGTCCTCTCCACTGTATAGCGCTCCAGGGTCCCCACCTCCAAGAAGTTCTCCTTCCATGCCCATGCCTGCAGTGGAGAGGGCAGGAAGGAGGTAAGAAAGGGGCAGGTGGCAGAAGCCCATGCCCACGTGTCCCCTGATCCACCCTCAAGGCACCCTTACCCCTATGTGCCATGTGTGCCCCACGAGCCCAGCCTAACACCTCCCTGTAACAAACCTAAGTCACTCCTGCTGCCTCACACCCTCGGCACTGACTCTCCACTCAAGGAGGAGCAGTGGCTCCCAAGCATGGCTGGCATCAGATTTACCTAGGGAGATTCTTTCAAATGTAGATTTTTGGGACTTATGTCCTACATAGGAATCTCCAGGGAGGAGGAGAATCTCTATTTTCATAATGATCACATGTGATGTGGATGCAGCTGATCCAATGAACCGACACTGGGAACCCCAGATGTTGTAGAAAAAGTTCTGCATTGGTCCTCAAGAACGCTGGGCTCCTCTGCCCATCAAGCCCCTGTGTGGCCTCCCTGTCCCTCTCTAGGCCTCATTTTCTTCATCTATACAATGACAGAACCAGGCTAGGGCCAGACAATGCTCAAGATTTCTTTCAGCTCTGATAGTCTGTGATTCTAACTAAGCGTAACTCAATCTTTAGGCGTAACTTTAACCAACCCACACGACCTGCCTGGCTGGCTCTGAGACTGATCCATAGACTTATAATAGGCAGAACCCACAATGGGGTATCCCTGGACGGTTCCATCCCTGACCTCTCAGCTGGGCCATTCCCCTGCATGGCCCCTTCCTCAGAGTGGAGCCTAAGGGGAAGGGAGCAGCCGAGAACTGGCTCCTTTCCAGGGATCAATCCTCCTAGATCTGCAAGGAAAGCCCCCCGGGAGCCCAGCCGCCTGCTGCCCGGGCGGCCGTGGTAATGAAGTGTCCCTGGGCAGCCCTGGAGTTAGCCAAATGGTCATTAAATGTGATGAGGGGTTTGACAGTTAATGGTCACGGAAGGAATTAATGGCTCATGGTGTGGCGGAGAGGAGAAAGGAGGGAGGAGAGTGGCAAGGCAAAGGGGCTGGTAGGAGGAAGGCAAGAGGAGGGAGAGAAGAGTGGGCCAGGCAGGCAGGAGAACTGATGGGAAGGGAGGGAGAGGGCAGGCGCCAGAGGAGGAGGAGACAGGGAAGGGGAGGGAACAAGGAAAAGAGCAGGAGGTCAATGACAGGGCAGATGAGGGAGAAAAGAGGGGAAGTGTTAGCCCAGGGGAGAGAGCGGGGAACTAACATGAATTGAGTGCTGGCCTAGGCATCTCATACCTGTTGCTGCCATGACTTCTCACAGCAACTCTATTAGGTAGGATTTACTGGCCTTGTTTTATAGATGAATAAACTGAGGTTCAAAACATTAAGTGATCTGCTCAGGGACACATAACAAGTAAGGGAGGAGGTGGGATTTGAGCAGGTAAAGGGACAGAGGGACAGAAAGCAGAAGATTCGAGGATGGAAACGGGACAGGGAAGTTGAAGGAGCAAAACCAGCAGAGGTGAGAGGAGACTGAGCCTGGGCAAAGAAGCAGGGAGGGCTGGCTGTCCGCAGGCAGGTCCACCACTCACTATGCGGTCTGGGGGTGGTGTGCTCCCAATGAAACACTCCACCTTGCCACCGTCACCCCTCACAGCGTACTGCACCGCCTCACTGGAGATGATGGGGGGCCCTGCAAGCAAGAAGACACACGTCAGAACCCGTTAAAAACCGCAGTGCCAGCCCACCCAGGCCCGGCTGCCTCTCAGGCCACTCACTCACCGTTCACATAAAGCGGCACCTCCCGCTCAGCCACTCCGATTCGAGGCACAATGGCCCGGCAAGTGTAGGTGCCAGCGTCTGCCTGAGTCACCGACTTCAGCAGCAGCTGGTTGCTGTTACTCAGGACCTGGGCAGAGAGAGCAGCCTCGGGTGGGGAGCCAGGAGGCCTCGGCCCCTAGGTCCATGAGGGCCCCACATCGGAGGCATTGGAAAGAAAGCAGGAAGGGCCACAAGTGAATTCCCAGAAGGGAAATGGGATTCCCGAGTCCATTTTGGTCCATGCTCTGACTCTACACAGGTTGGCACGTAAATACCCTATCTCTGAAAGAGTGGGCAGGGATGGGGTGGAGGCCAGAGAGGGCAGGTGAAGGCTGCAATTATTTTAGGAGGATGCAGCCTCTTCTGATGATCTGTCGTGTTTTCATTGCCAAATGAGGTAGGACGTTTTACTCTGAGATTCCTCTTCCTGCAGTTCTGGCCCAAATGGTCTAATGGGCGTCTCTGCAGAGCTATAGACTCCAGCCTTCTCTAGAGAATCGCCTCAGCTTCCCCACCTCCCTGTGCAGCATTATTTACCAGACCTTTGCCACTGCAGCAGGCCCATCCCAGGCCCTCTCCCTTCCTCCCATCCCACCCTGCTTCCCATGCATAGCTGAGTTTGTCCCCCCAGTGCTTCTGAACTGGACAGCTGTCCTGTGAGAAGAGGTGGGGATAACTGTAAGCACTTTCTCCTCCAAATCCCAAGACCCTAGAAATAGCCCAGGTTCAAAGATGATGCTGCAGCCCCCCATCTACTCCCATCTGTGGCCATACCTCTTCCTCCCAGCATTCAGAATAGGCAGTAAGAGTCTTACCATGTTTGAGTCCTTTTTGGTCCAGGTGAGAGTGAGGGGGGGATTTCCAACCCAGACACAGGTGAGGGTCACATCAGAGCCAATGTCTGTAGTTGTGGGTTTGGGGTCGACTACAATACGGGGGGCGACTGTGAGGGAGAAAGAAGCCACTCAGGGTCTCAAGCTCACGGGGTTAACTCCAACCAATCTTCTTCCTCCTGCCCTGCTACCTCCCCATTCATGGAGCCGTCCCCGACTCTGCCCCAGGCCCTCCGGGGCGGCCGGCTCTCTGTCCGCCGTCCCTGCCCTCCCGGCTCTCTGTCCGCCCATCCCTGCCCTCCCGGCTCTCTGTCCCCGTCCCTGGCCTCCCATCTCGGGTCCCCGGTCCGCTGCCCTCCGCCGCTCTCTGTCCCCATCCCTGCCCTCGCCAGGGCTCACAGTGGACATTTACTAAAGTGCTGACATTGGTGCTCCCCACTTTGTTGTGAACCTCACAAGACACAGGCTCCGTGAAAAAGGAATAATCCACATTTGTCTCATAGCGACTCTCGTGGGCGTCTTCAATCAAGAAACCCCCTTTGGCCCACCTGGGGGAGGAGGCAACACAGAGGTGGGATCAGGTCTCAGACCCTCTCAACTACATCCATGATGCTTGGCCTCTCCAGTACAGCCTCCGACCCCAACCTCTTCTGTATCACTCACCGGAGTGCTCCCAGCCTCTGACCCCCTCACCTGTAGCCCAAGATCTCGGGGTTGGCTGTGGCCTGGCAGGTAAAGACAACACGCTCACCCTCCTGCACCGTCTGTGGCTCAACGGACAGGGTCACTGTAGGAGGGTCTGCAAAGTAGAGCACAGGGAGTCAGGGTCTTTTCTGTCCCTTGAGTTTCTTTTTCCCTCCCTAACACATACACTCAGACCTGACCACTCTCAGGGGGGATCTGGGAATTTGAGGTTGCAGTGTATCAGCTCCAATTAACACGCTGTCTTCCTCACCTTTTCCACATGGAGCCTCTAGGGGGCCTGCTAGGGTGACCACCAATGAAGGCACCAAAGGGACAAATAACGCAATGGACTAATGACCCACTGTGGCCACTAGGCGTCAGTGTGAGCTTGCTTGGCTCACTAAAAGGGATGGGGTGTGGGCATTCCCAGTTGCTGCCCACACCCCCATGGCTCCCTGGGCAGAGACAATTTATTACACACCTACCAAGTAAGAATACTCCATGCTAGATGCTCTTCTGCTATATCTCATTTAATGCTCACAACCCCAGGAAGCAGGTCCAGGTCCACAATCCCTTATTTGAAATCCGTAGGACTAGATGCATTTCAGAATTCAGAATTTTTCAAATTTAGAAAGGCAATGCTGTGCATAGAGCGTTTACTTTGTAAGATCCCCAGCAGCATCTGGGCTACATCCCATAGTCACATATGAATACATACGCAGTGAAACTTAAGACTAAATTAAATAAAAGACTATGAAGAGCCTTGGTTGAGGCTTTGCCACCATATCACTTTTAGTTTGAATAAGGAGCTGTAGGCCAGTATTTTATCTTTTGCGATATACAGTATACAGAATTGGAAACTGAGGCCCAGAGAGTATAAATCATTGACTAATAACAGGCTGGTTTATACCTGGGGAATGCCTGACTCCACAGCCAATGCTCTACCAGCCCTTAGTCCCCACAGTTCAATCCAGGGAATGAAAGATGTGACAAAGGCGAGTGTTTGTCCTGGGGACCGTAGGGGGACTCTTAGTTTGTGCTTCTCAAAAGGCTGCCTACATTCCCCTCCTACCCCACTGCTCCAGAGTGCTCCCCTCAGCCCACTCACGGTGCACGTCCAGCTCAATGGAAGTCTCCTTGCCACTAGGGATAGCCTCGTTCATGCTTCGGCAGGTGAAGACACGCCCAATGTCCAGGTCTGTGGGGTTAATGAGCAGTTGGCTCACAGTGGTCTCCCTCTTCCCATCCTTCAGCAATTCCTGGAACATGACAAGGGTGGGAGATATGGTCAAGCTAAAAGCCCCCTCCTCTTCTCTTAAAGCGACCTCACTCAGAGATGGGCTTGAGCTGGAGGGATACTTTAATTTAAAGCTCAACCCCCTTCACTCCCACAACCTCTTCCCTGTGTGTGTGTGTGTGTGTGTGTGTGTGTGTGTGTGTGTTTAATCTATATCTTTTAATTAAAATTATATTTTTTAGGGTCTTGCTATGTTGCCCAGGCTGGCCTCTAAAGCCTGGACTCAAGCAATCCTCCTGCCAGAGCCTTCTGAGTAGCAGCGACTACAGGAGTGTGTGCCACCATGCCCACATCACAGACTATCTTTTGGAGCAGTTTTAAGTTTACAGAAAATTGAGCAAAAAGTACAGGGAGTTTCCATATACCCTCCTCCCTGACCTTACAGTTTCCCCCATTCCTAACACCTTGCATTAGAGTGATAAGTCTGTTTCAACTGATGGACCAAAACTAACATATTATTATTAAGGCCACAGTTTACATTAGAGTCCAGCACAAATCCCATCTCTTCTGGAAAGCCTTCTGCAGCCAGCCCAGCCCTCAGAAATCTCTCCCAGCCTGAATGTATGCCCTTATAGTGAGTGTGTCCTGCTCACAGCTCTAGGCACATCCAGTCTTGCTTGTAGGCACCATGTGTGAGTATTTCAAGGTTGGGTTTCTTCTGCTAAACTGTAAACTCCTTGAGGGCAGGGAAGGGACTCACAGGCTCGAAGTCTTACACTTGCTCAGTGACAGCCAGGGGTCCCTAAATATGGTCACAGGAACCCTTGAGCTGTTTTCTATACTGCAAACTGCCTGAGGGAAGTCATATTATTAATCAAAGTAAGGCCCCGTGGTTTGACCACCATGCATGCAGCTTTGCTGGACAGACACAGTTCAGGGCCAGTGCAGTAACATTGGCTCCCTCATGCTGCTTTGAAGCTCCATTGTCTTTAATGAATATGAAAAATGGGGGTGGATGACAAATGGATATTAACAAACCAACTTGTTTGGTTGCCAAAATGTAGCCCTGATGAAGAAAATAACAGTTTTGGTTGTGAAAAGGTTAAGTATCACTGAGGCCGAATTATCATTTGTCAAATGAGAAACTAAGGCCAAAAAAAAGTGAAGTGAATTTTCCAAGGTCACACAGTGTGTTGAGGGCAGAACTAAAGCCAGAAGCCAGGTATGCCTGGGATTGCACACTGAAGAGCATGGGAACATCCCCCTCCCCACACTGAGAATTGCTCCTGCAGCACCAGCAAAGGGCTAGATACATGTATGTTCACCCACAGCTGGCAGGGTAACCCCAAACAGGAAATCTGGATTTGAATTCCAGCTGTACTGTCCACTGTGCTATGTAATCCTGGGCAAGTCACTTGATATCTTTCATGGCTTCCTCATCTATAAAATGTATACAAGGATCCCTGCTTCCCCAGCCCCTTTGTTGTGATGACTGGAATAATCTGACAAACAGATGCGGAAGGAAAGAGGTAGAAGTGATCAGTGGAGAGAAAGCACAGTCAGACCCAGGTACAAACCCCAGCTCTGCGCCAGCTGTGTGACCTTGGACAAGTCACTCAACCTCTCTGAGCACCAGTTTCCTCCTTTGTGAGTTGGAAATAATGCCTCCTTTATGGGACTCCTATGAAGATTAAGAGAGACTATCCATAAAGTATTTAGCATGCACAGTGTCTGGCACTCAGTAGGTGTTTAATCCATGGCAACTTACTATTACTATTAATCTCTGCTCAGCTACTGAATGACACAGTAAACCTGGGAATTCATTTCTCTTCTCTGGGTTTCAGTTTTCCCAACTGTAGAATGAGAGGGCTGAACCAGATGACCTCTAAGCCCCTCTCACGTCTGTGTGCTCCTGAGTCTGTGGTCAAACCCCTGTGGGAAAGGAGAGGTGAGCTGGGCTAGGCCCAGGAGGAGCTGGGGGAGCTGGCCGGAGCTCACCGTGCTGGCCACAGCGCCCTCCTGCTGCGTCCCGTCCCGGAACCAGATGATGGTGGCAGCAGGCTTCGCATTGAAGGCCCGGCATGTGAGGTTGTGGGGGGTGCCTGCCTGCAGTAGAATCACGGGGCCTCCGTCAATCCTGGTGTCCTCTGGGGGGACTGTGGGAGAAAGCAGAGCAAAGTCAGTGCAGGGTGTGGCTAACACTTCCCTGATGACCAAAACTCCTGCCTCTGGAAGCATCCTTCCACCTGCACGTGCGCCTCTAGGTAGGCAGTACCACCCTACCCCCTACCTCCAACCACTGTCTCCATTGCTTTTGTGGTGGCTTCACCTAGGTCCTCAGCTCACCCATCTTTCCCAGTCCTTGTTTGTTTTTCTTTGCTGGCCTATAATATTTTCTGGTACTCCATGCCCCTACTGGTTTTGTTGTTGTTGTTGTTTGTTTGATTTTGAGATGGAGTCTCGCTCTGTCACCCAGGCTGGAGTGCAGTGGTGCCATCTCGGCTCACTGCAACCTCCGCCTCCTGGGTTCAAACGATTCTCCTGCCCCAGCCTCCCAAGGGGCTGGGATTATAGGTGCCCACCACTGCTCCCGGCTAATTTTTGTATTTTTAGTAGAGAGCAGGGGTTTCACCATGTTGGCCAGACTGGTCTCAAACTCCTGACCTCTCAAGTGATCCGCCTGCCTCAGCCTCCCAAAGTGCTGGGATTACAGGTGTGAGCCACTGTGCCTGGCTCCATACCCCTACAGTTGCTCAGAGCTACACACTACAGATGGAAGCCTCAAACTTAGGGAAGGGCTGGGCTATCTCAGGCTCTGAGTACAGCTCATACCCTTCAGAGTCCGGCTTGGAAAGGTGGCTACCTCCATAGGACTTCTTGCATCCTCCCTCCTGTCTGCTCCTCTACCCTGGAGCAGCCAGATGGGCTGTCCTATTACAGTCACCTCCATGTCACACTGCTAGCAGGTGATTTTTCCCTACACCACAGCTAACTATGTGCCACTTCCCTGCTCAAGCACCTTCAATGGCTACAACTGCCTAGGGCATCAGTTCCAAGCATTTCAGCCTCCTGTTCAGGGTCCTCAAGCCAAGACCTGCAATGCAGTGCTTTCCATATGGCATGCCCTTCTCCCACAGCTTCTTTTGAAGTGCTTCCCATCCTGTTCAAATCCCAGTTGATGCACAAGGCTTTCCATGCGTAGCCCACCCCCACCATGGTGGCCCCCACCAGTCACTCAGAGCTCTTAGCGCCATCTGCCTTGGATTTTGTTTACTTATAACAGTTATCTAACCCTGCCCCAACCAAAACTGTTATCCCCTGGGAAAACAGCAATCCTGTCTCACTAATGTTTATATGGTCACCAGTGCCTAGAATGTGACCAAAGTAGGCTCTTGCTAAATGTTTAAAGAATTGAATTGACCGATGTCTGATGCTAGCAAACAAGGGGGGCTCTCCCTGCCCTATCTCCGTAGGCTTCTAAGACAAACCACACTGTAAGTTCCCTGAGGGTAGAGTCTGCTTCTGATATACTATCAGCACTTCAATGTCCAGCCCAGTGCTTGGGTGATCACAGGTGCTTAGGGATATTTGCTGAATTAATGAATGGATGCTGATGAAATAAAGGCAGAAGGATTTTGATTATAATTTTTCTGGTCCATCCAGTGTTCAACCATAAATCAGAAAGGAACTCCTGGGCTCAAGCAATCCTCCCACCTTAGTTTCCCAAGTATCAGAAACTACAGGTACACACCATCACGCCTGGCTAATTTCTATTTTTTGTAGAGAGGAGGTTTCACTATGTTGCCGAGGCTGGTCTGAAATTCCTGGGCTCAAGCAATCCTCCTACCTCAGCCTCCCAAAGTGCTGGGATTACAAGCATGAGCCAGCATGCCCCACCGATAAAAGACTCAGAGGAGGGTCCAGAGGGAACACTCGAGAGGAGACCCTGGGAGACCCATGGTGCCTGGTGGTGGGCAGGGCTGTTCTAGAATTTACACAATGAAGGTCTCTATGCTGGGGTTTCCAGTAGAAACTACTCGAAACCTGTCTTAGCATTCCGTTCAATTCATGCTTGCCTAGTGGTATAGTGGAAAAAGAATAAAACTTAGATTCAGACTGCCTGGTTTCAAATCCTGGTACCTTTGTTCACCTGCCCTGTGATCTTAGATGAGTTCCTAAAGTCCCTGAGTCTCAGTTTCTTCATCAGAGAAGAAACCAAGACATAACAATGCCTACTCACTAGAATCTCATGAAGATCAGATGAGATACTGTACATAGACTACGATGTGCAGGGCATGTGTGAGGTATGGAATGTATTAGCCTTACTGCCTGGACGAGAGTAGCAGTGGCTCCAACTCCTGCCTGGCTAATTATCTTCTGAATCCCTGGCTCTTCCTCCTTGTCCTGTGTATATCTAGTTCCAATGCCAGATGAGGACAGGTTTGAGGATGGGGATGGGGAGCAGCTTGAAAAGTAGAGAAAGTTGGAGAGAAACAAATAAAGAGCTGCTGCTCAGGGCCTCCTGGTCTGCTCAGGCCCCTCTAAGGTCACATGTTGCTGCCACACCCGGAAGGAAGATCCTGCATGGGCAGAGCCCCGAGGAGACGCCATGCCCAGGTGTGTGCCCAGGTGTGTGAAGCCCCTCCACTGGGAAGGCATCAGCTTCCTCTGCCCTGGTAATGCTCCCTGCCCCTTTGTTCACGCAAAGACTACCCATCTGCCACCTCTGCCAGCAGTCCACCTTTCTCTGGAATTTTCCAAACTCTTTGCCTATCCTCCATGAGCTCATCCTTGCCCCTCATATCTGGGGCAAACAACAGTAAAGCTGTTAAGATGCCTGCTGAGCCAGCTGTTAGAGGGCATGCGTCCATGTGTGCATGTGTTTATAAGCAAGTTTTTATGGTTTGTGACTTAAATCTGTATATCAATATGCTCATGTGCCTCCCCACACTCATATGCCCCTGAGTCTGTGGTCAAAACAAGACTTCAGTTTCCTTGTTTATAAAACTTCAAAAATAACATGGACACCTACTCCCACGAGTTGTTATTGTGGAGGCAAAGGAAAATCAAGAAGGTGAAGCCAACCATAAATGGTGGCGGGATCGACAATAATTTCTACCATTCAGTGAACGTTCACCTTGTGTCAGCCAAAGTGCCTCCTATGTGTGATTTCATTTAATCCTTACCACAAAGTATATTTCTTTATTCCTTTCATGGTAAATATCATTAACTCCAATTTACAGATAAGGAACGGAGGCTCAAAGAGGATAAACAAATGTGCTCAGAGACAGGAGAGTGAGTTAGAGGGCAGAGCTGGGATGTGGACCAGGCTTGCCGGACCCAGAAGCCACGCTCATCACCATGGTTTTGGAGGTCTGTGTATCTATGTTACATCTGTATCTGTGGGGGAGTGGGAGGCATCCATTCAAAGTCCTACCCTAAGGAAGAATGACAGAGGCCATTCTGTGAAGAAGGCTGGCCTGGGGAGCTGGGGGGGGGGGTCACTGAGGGGAATGGCTGGGGAGGAGGGAAGTCTATGAGGCTGATGTCATGCAGGGAGGCTGGTACCAGGCACTGGGCACAGCCCACTCCTCATTTCTGCCCTGCCTAGTCTCTGGGTCCCCTAGCTGCCGTGAGCAAAGGCTGTAGGTAAGCAGGTACGCAGGAAGGGATGCAGGAAGTGTCATGCCTTCTTATTGCCTCCGTGTGCTGCAGGTGGCAGGGTGTTTGAGAATTTAAGAAAAAGACAAGGAGAGGAGAGAGTGAGGGGAGAAGAGCAGCTGGACTATCCGTCCCTGTCTCCCTTTCAGGTTAAAGTTACTCCTGGGCCCCCCCCCCCATCCTTCATCCATCCAAGTCACCCAGGCAGGCCAGCAAGGACCCACCATGCCCTCGAAACAAGTCAGTCAGCTCCCCTGCTATGTAGCTCTCCCTCATTGGCCTGCAAGCTTTTAAACAAGGCACTCTTCCATCTAGGGTTCCCATTGATATTCTCCTTTTCCAGGTTCTTCCTGGATTGAACCAAGCCACTGGGTGCCATTATAAGACATTGTTACAGCAACACTTAGTAGCTTAGTTGGCCTTTCTTCATCTCTCTCTCTGTGATAAGGTAGGAGAGAGAAGAGTATCAAGGTCCACTCATTAGGATGGGAGTTCTCCAGGGCAGCAGTAGCACCTTCCAGGGCCTACGATAGAGGCAGTTAGGGAGGAAAAAAGAAGGAAGAAAGCTTCCTAAAAGTCTCATGGTTCCTTGAAATGCTTGTTGGGCTTGGGGCTGACACGCTTCAGTGAGGGATGAAAGATGATATCTTGGCATTCATGCTCACCCTCTAATTTTTGCTGTCTAACCTCATTCCTGCTCCTTGCTAATTCTTCCCATTTTAGTCCTAGAGAGGAAAAGCAAATCATCCCACAGCCTTGAATCCTGGTCCTTCAGGGCCTTTATATCCAATGAAATTGGCTCTTGGGTCCCTCCAGTCCTCACTTATTCTGACACCTCACATTCACCCAGACCTTCACAGCTTACAAGTCCCCATGCAGCAAAGCAGCAGTTGCTAAGAAAAAGCTGGTATCATTATGCCATGTTACTGATGAGAAAACTCATGCCCAGAGGTTGTCACTTCTTTAGGATCATGATGCCAAAATGCCCAAGGTACCCAGGTCTCCTAACCACCAGCAGTCTAAGACTCTCTCTTTCCACTACACTCTGAGGACGTCTCATGTTCTCACCTCCCTCCTTGCAAAAACAAACAAACAAAAACAAAACAAAACAAGAAAACAACAGACTGGGTGCAGTGGCTCACGCCTGTAATCCCAGAACTTTGGAAGGCCAAGATGAATGGATCACCTGAGGTAAGGATTTCGAGACCAGCCTGGCCAACATGGTGAAACACCGTCTCTACTAAAAAATACAAAAATTAGCCAGGCATGGTGGCGGGCACTTGTAATCTCAGCCACTCAGGAGGCTTAGGCACAAGAATCGCTTGAACCCGGGAGGTGGAGATTGCAGTGAGCCGAGATCACGCCACTGCACTCCAGCCTGGGCGACAGAGACTCTGTCTCAAAAAAACCAATCAACCAACCAACCAACCAAACAAACAAACAACAGAAAACCTTCCTTGTGCCCGGGCTCAGCTCCTCTCTCCTTTCTCCCATCCCTCTTGGGGGCTCCCCGCAAATTCAGTGATTTCAAGTTACAGGGAAGGAAAGGAAGAGAGGCAAAACATACCAAATGGAGGCAGAAAAAAAGGGACAGAGTCAATGTAAATAGGGAAGAAAGAGAGTCACAGACGGACAGTCCAAGCCCAAGACAGAAAGCACAACAGAGGCAGAGGCCCAGTGAGACAACAGGGCTGGAGAGAACAGGAAGACTGGTGGATTCAGAGGTATTGCAAGAGTGAGGCTGGGGGCTGAGTGGGCAGCGGGGGAAGGGGTGTGCTGGAGCTGGCCTCATTCCGGTTCTGTGGCACTGCTGCAGGAGAGAGTCCCTTCATTATGCAAATGGCCTCGGGGGTTACCATAGAGGGACATCTGCTTGGTCCCCAGTGGGTGGCTGGCGCAGGACTTCCAAGAGCTGCAGGGCTTCCAAAGCCAGCAGCCATCCAGAGACAGCAGGACCCCAGCCCTCCGACCCCCCACCCCAGTTCTCAGCCTCAAGGCCCATTCCTTCCAGTACTAATCCCCTGTTCCTGGAGGAGGCCTTCAGGTGAATCCGAGAGGAAGGGTGAGCGCTGAGGGAGGAAAGGAGGCAGCTGAAGGGAAGAAGGGCTGTGTGAGGCTGGGGTGAGGTGGAGGAGGGGCACAGGGGCCCTTTGGGGTCTCCAAGGCAGCTGAGAGGAAAGTAGAAGGCAGTCGCCTCATCACCAACAAGCCTGCCAGCCAGGACAGCTGGGAGAGGAGGGCCCGGGTCTCCATCACTCCATACTTCCCTGTTCCTGGTCTCCACAGCCTTGTTTCTAAAAGGCAGAAGGCCTTGTCCCTGAGTGGCCGAGGCACTGGCTGGAGCAGAGAGGATGCTGGCCTCACACAGTCCACGCCCCGCCAGCACCCCACATCTCCCGCATGCCTGGTTTACTTTCTTCTACCTGGACTTGAGCATTAGGGCAGGGATGAGGCCAGTAACAGAGAGGGAGAAGCTGGGAAATTAAAGAGGGAATTGGAGAGTGGGAGAGACTGCCAGGATACAGAGAGATGGGGCCTTGAAGTACTGAAGGGCATTGGGGTCCTTACTGAGCACGGTGAGTTTGGCCCGCCGGGAGCGCAGGGCGGCCTCCGTGGCCTGGCACTCGTAAGAGGCGTCGTCAGAGAGCTCAGCATCTGTGATCTCCAAGTTGTACTGCCCAGCGTCTGAGGAGCCCACGACCCGGTACCGTGGCCAGGCTGCAGAAACAGAAAGAATGAGTCCCAACCTTGAAACAAGGACACATCCTCAAGCCATCCCACACCAGTATTCCTCCCTCTGCCCTCTCCTGGGACACCACTGGCAGGTGAGAAGGTGAGGCACCAGACACAGACACCTGATGCCATGACACCCCACGGCGAGGCTGAGAGCCATATAGCCGGAGGAGCGGACAGGAGGGCAGCTGAAGCAGGGAGACCAGCAGGAGCAGATGAAATCTCCAAGGCTGTTTGCAGACAAATGCCTCTCATAATAATAGGAGAGAAAGAGGAGAGAAAAAGGCACACAGCAGGGAGCAAAGGAGGGGGGAGAGAGGGAGAGCGACTGTGTGGGCGCCAGGAAATATAGGGCATTGCGGCACAGACATGAGCTCACTGGAGCACCTCTGCGGGACTCATAAGGCAGAGGGAAGCCCAAGGCAGACCCAGGGAAGAAGGATGAGGCAGGGGCCCGCCGGCTACCTGGAGAAGCCCCTAAACAAGAGTCCTGGTTTCCTGCAGAAGCAGTGGCTGAGGCAGTGGGCCTTGCCCTCCTTCCTCCAGGCTCCCTCACTGGCTTCTTGCTTCCCAGCCCATCCCTCACGTTCCCACCATCAGCTCCTTCCCATGATCTCCCTCTGTCCAGAGGCTATCGATTCTTCTCACTCCATATCTATTGATCTAACTCTCTCTCCCAGTTTCTTTCTCTTTCTATCATTGATAGATCTACCAGACCCATCTCTTTCCCTTATATGGATTGCTCTACACAGACAAATTTCCCCTACCTGTACTAACACATAGAACTCACAGCAAATAATCTCAACTCCCTCAACAACAATAAGAATAAAATATACAGCCCATCCCCACACCCATACTTACTTCATTACAGTTCTTTAAAGCTAAAACGTGTTTTTACAAATCTCTTCTCCCATTTGGCTCAAAACTCACAAATGCACTTCTAAGGCAGACAGGCCTGCAACCACCATGCCTGTTTCACACATCAGTAAATGAAGGTCCAGAGAGGTGAAGTGGCTTTCCTAAGGTCACCCAGCTGGCAGGTGGTGGAGGCAGGACTAGAACCCAGGTGTCCACTCTGTCAGGCAGCCTTTCCAAGGGTCTCTTTACTTGCTTTAGAATATAGGAGGTTGGTTTTATTGTGTTTGACTGACTCATTATGTTTGCTTCAGCACCAGCTACATAGCCAGTTCTTAATAAAGGCTTGTTGAATGAATAAATAAATGAATGCTCAGGCTGATATTAAAATGAGTTTTTGGCCTCTGAGCAGACATCGCCTGGGCAGCGGGGAGGAGAGAGGCTGGAGTGGAGCCAGGCTGGCATGAGACACTTGCGGGACACAGAAGTTGCCTGTGCCCTCTCCTACCCTTGCTGCAGACTCTGGAGTCTCCCAGCACCTCCTGCTAGATGACTGTCTGCCTGCAGCGCCCCTCACGGATCTGTGTCTGGTTGAAGCTATCTTATGTAAAGGTCTCTTGGTTTCCCTTGACCTCTCAGGCTTTGTACTGCCTTCCTCAAGTCAGTCCTCAGTGGCAGGAAAGGCAGAGCTGCAGGGTGGGAAAGCTATAGAGATGGAGCTCAGTAGCAGAGACAGAGGGGAGGCTGTGGCACAGAGAAGGGTGGTGAGGGAACTAAGAGATGGTGAGTCCAGGAGTCTATGCTGAAAGTGGGGAATGGCGGAGAAGATGGGATAGTTTGGATGTTGGGTAGCCAGCCACTCACCTTTGAGGCCCTGGCCCATGCCCAGGGCCAGACCGTCCTTGGTCCATTGCACAATTCCAGAGTAGTTGAGCAGCACACAGGGGAGCACGGCCCGCTGTCCAGCCACCACCGTCTGGTCAGCCGGCTCCTGGCTGAAGCGGGTCTGGGTCCCTGCAAAGCCAAAGCTGGCACTAGGTAAGATGAGTAAGGAGAGGGGCTCCTCTAAGAGGTCCCGCTCCCCATGCAGGAGGAGGGAGGGAGAGAGCCTCCAGTTGGGGATGGGGACTCTCTGGTTCCTGCCCCCCTTCAGCCTCAACCCCTTTGTTCTAAGATTCCAAGTCCTCATCTTTTATTCCTTCCTCCCTTTAAGGCCCATGGGAATGGAGTTCAGGAGCGGAAGTGCTCAGCAATCACACAGAAAACGGTGCACTGTTATATAAAGGCCTTAGAAATGGGCCTAGTCCAACCCTCTCATTTTACAGAGAAGGACCCTGAGTTCCAGGGAGAAAAGTAACTTACTCAAGGGCAAGTTAATGACAGAGCTGGGATTAGAACCTGAGCCCCTGCGTCCAGGTCCTGGCCGTTCCTCTACTACCCACTGCACCAGCCCACCCCCACATTAATGACTCCTGTTTAGACATGTGACATGTGAGCTGATGGGAGCCAATGTGAACCAACACACACGTGCAACTATGCCAGGTCCAATTCCTCCATGAAAACACCAGGGTAGATACTACGGAGCCGGGATGTCCACATGTGCGTATGGAAGCTTCCTGGGTGGAAAGTGTATCCAAAACAAAGTAGCTCTGAACACACTTCTTGGCACATGTGCCCTGCTCCATGTGTTCATCCTTTGCTCCCAAGTGCAGGGGGCCCTGAGTGTGTACACATGAACACACCTGCACACACCCTGCCTCCCTCACCGTGGGAGCTGAGCAGCCACGTGACTTTGTTCCACTCTCCCTCCGGCTGTGGGAGCTACACATGGCTGCCCGGCTGGCAGCTCGGCCGGGAGCATTTGATTAGAGAACTGCAGAGTAATTGCCTTTAATTGTGGAGCCTAAATGGAGCAGGGAATTGCATTGCGGGTTTTTTCTCCCCCACCACTCCCACCCACCGGTTCCAACCAGCACTGGTCGGCCCCACTGGTGGGGCAGGCCTAGGCTCCTTGCAGAGCTATGTGAGCTATGGGGCTCAGCTTCCTTTGCCAGGTTGTGGGGAAAGAAGAAGGGGGACAAGGAAGTGACTGGAGGACAGCAAAGGAGAGTTCTGGGACTTCCTTGCCATGCTCCCAACCTGTCACACCAGGTAACTGAAATCAGCTCTCCCCAAAAGTCACAGCCTCCTCCTTCTTCTTTCCTTCCACAGCTCATGAACCTGCACAGAGGCCACAATCCCCAAATCTGACCTTTTCCTAACACAGCTTTCTAAAATTTCTCTGACCCATCATCCCTCCTGTGTGTAAGCAAACTTAACTCACCCCTCCCCACTCCAAGATCTCCCTCTAAGCCCCCACAGAAGTGGGATCCTAGTCTCGTCTCCTCCCTTCCTTTTTCTTCACCAGTCCCATTTCTCCTTTTCTTCCCAAACCTGCTGTACATGTCCCTCTTCCAGGAAGCGCTTCTAGCCCCATTCCTTGGCCTCTTGGGCAAATGTAACCAGTCGCATCACTCAGCTGCTGTCATCACTATGTACAGGGTTTCCTGTCTCAAACGATCAGGGGTTATGCCCAGGATTTTGTTTGTCACAGGATAGAGGGGAGCTGGTAAGTGAGGGCATCTGCCCTATCTGTTCCAGCAGAATGGGAACATATCTTCTAAGGCAGAGGGCCAAGCTCTCTCCTCCATCTGAATCTCCCTGAACATCCTACATCCATCACCATTGGTTGTTGCACACAAAGGGGTCTGAAAAAGAGGTGGCCGGGGCCTAGAGTGGACTGATAACCAGAATGTGATCTAGCATGAGACAGACCCTTTACTCTTGATTAAGTGTGCAAATTTAGCTCTTTGGGTCTGCAGGGGCCAGGATGTTAGAAACAGGGTCTCCCACACTCCATGAGTGGCTCCTCAAGTCTCTGCCCTGATCTCTCATTCATGTTTTCTAAAGGATAATCCCTTTCGAGAGATCAGGGTGGCAGGTGCTGAGATCCTGGGGGAGGGGTGGGTCAGGTGAGCAGCCAACATTATTAATTCAAGCATTGCCCTCATTATTATTCAAATTTATTCATATCCTTGCGCATTTCTCTAGTGCAGCTACATGCTGCAAACTCTCCACACTCACATTTCTCCTTCCCATGGCCCCCGGAGCCCAAGTCAAGGGCTTAAGAGTGGGGTTGCTGGTGAGCCCTGGCTCAGAGGTGGAATTTATATGCATAGCTTTCCTGCATGGAGCCTGGACACCCTGGTCTCTCGCTGAAGTCTCTCACGGACAGTGAGCAGCTGGCTCCTTGTCCACTTGGAATGAAGAGGAAGCTGACCCTGCAGCAAGATGGAGATGGGAAGCACTTGAAGTAAGAATCAGGAGACTGGGGTCTTGTGGAGGTGAGGAGTGGTGTGACCTTGGGCGTGTCAATTCCTCATCTGGGCCCCCATTTGCTCACCTGTACAATGACAAGCCTGGACGAGGAGCGCCAAATCCCTCTGTGCACAAATACTAAGAGTATAGGTTTAGGAGACAGACTATGGTTTACATATTGCCTATGTGGCTTCCTCACCCAGTGACCTTGGCCAAGTTACTTGCTAAGCTTCATTTTCCTCCCTGGTAAACTGGGGAATGTTAATGTCTATTTCTGGATTGCCGTCAAAGTCAAATGAGATGAGGTGTATATTATGCTCGGTACAGTCCCTTGCCTATACGCACTAAATGGCAGCTATGATCATTATTTCTCCTGAGCAGTTAGACAGTTAGAGGGACAACTCGAAACCAGCACAGGAACATGACAAAGAAGTTGGTATCTGACTTTCTGGGAGTTTTGAAGTTTCCTCTTGGTTTAGGTCTGACTAAAGCAATTCAGTCCAGACACAGGGGGATGGAAGTAATAACCCTGCAGAGTCCAGAAAGAGGGGGAAGTAAAGACATCTCAGGAATTTAATTCGATGGAAAGGTGGCCTAGATGCTGAGCCTACTGAAGCCACAGGCAATGTTTTCTGGTCCCAACATAGCCCCTGCAGCCAACACAGAATCCCAAATAGAGTTCAGATGCCCCTGGGTTATGCCGATCTGGCTTATGATTACGGGAATGCCCCAAGTCTGCCCTCACCAAGTGCTGTTCTCTCTGATCTGTACACATTAGGCCTTTGTCACCTCTTCAAGCCCTTGCACAGGCCTTTCCCTGGGGAGGACATTGCTCTCCCCTGCTCCCTCGGGATTGAAACAGTCACCTCGTCTGGGAAGTCTCCTGTGACTTTCGTGTAGACCCTCAAGGCCTTCCTACTCACATCTCACTTCTGCTGTAGTAGGGCCCATACTGCACTGGCCTCCCTGTTCCTGCTGGGCCCCAGGGGCGGCTCCAGGAGTCTGGACCATGTCACTCATAGTCAAGCCCATCACCAGGTGCAGGGCCTGCTGCCCGGCGCACTACAGGTGTTCCAAATATGTCTGTTGACTGAGGGAGTGAGAGTGAGCAAACTCGAGTCCACAGTCCTGCCTGTGAAACCACCATCCAGGAAAGGAGGCAGAGCATGCCCCTGACCCCAGGGGAGGCGCACAGACTTCCACAGAGGCAGAGACAGGCCCGGCTAGTGAAGGGGACAGCACCCTCCTCCCAGCAAGAGGAGGAACAATGCTGGGTGGAACTTGGAGTCGGTCCTGGGAAACTCCCTGAAAAAGAAAGCATGGAGCAGAGAAGGGAAGGGCAAGGGAAACAGGCTCTGGATGGTCCTGACATTTGGTGGTGGCGAGGGGATGTGGGAGAGCAGAGGAAGCCTAGAAAGTGAGCAGTGAGGTGCAGGCCTCAGGCAGGGCATGGCTGCTCAGTTAGCAGGAAGGGGAGAGGGGACCCAGTAGCATTACAATGTAAAAGGGGGATGAGGTGTTGGTTTGCCCTTGAGTGTCAAGAAGCCACCAAGAACCCAAGACAAGTGGCCTAGCAAGTAGCCCAGGCACACATCCGTGTGCACACCTGCCTCTCAGGTTCTGGTTGCCTAGCCGTCCATCATCCATGCCACAGAGCAGAGCCTGCCCTGGACTGGGGGTGACATTTCAATCCCGTTCCTATGCCTGCGCCCCCTTCCAGGAAATAAAACCAGTGCCAAACAGAAACACAAGGAAACTGCTCTATGTGGGGTGGGGAGGTGGCCTCGGGGGGCCTGGTGGGAGGGGAACCAGGAAGGTCCTGACCACCGACATAAAGTGAAAACAGACCATTGCTGGGTCAAATCCTGGCAGCTCCAGTCTGGGGCCATCCAGTGAGATTCCGTGCGTATGTTTTAAGTGTATTCCCACCTGCTTTGATCTTGCTCCCTCCCTGCCTTCAGACACCATCACAGCTGTGGTGAGCTCTTAAGCAGTCATTGTGAAGACAGCCAGAGGAAAACTGAGCAGCACACTGGTGTGCCAGGGCACGCACACTCACACATACTCACACGCACCCACACGTACCCAGAAGGCTGACAGAGGCGCAGACAACGCTAAGAAACAGAGACAAAGACAGACACCCACACAGAGGCAGAGGGAGAGCGAGGAGGGAAAGGAGACTAGAGTGAGAAGGGAAGAGGCGAGCTCAGTGGGAAAGAGCCCAGGGTGGAAAAGACGCAGGCCGACAGAAATCCAGAGAAAAAAGCACCAGGAGGAGCCAGTGAGACAAAGACACCCATGGAGTAATAGAGACCCAAGGCAAAGCAAGGGGGAAGGAAGACAGAGAGACGGAGACCAGGAGAAAGACAGAGGTGGGAGGGGCGATGGGGGCCCTGGCAGCACCCCATCTCCTGCCCCAGGGTTGGACACTCCATTTTTCTCACCAGGATAGGAAATTACAAGGAGGCCCAGCCAGGGTTTGCAGGCAGGTGGATAGCCTAATTAGGTGGAGGAGGTCAGAGCCTTGAGGGATGAGGGAGCACAGAGGGACACTGGGGAGAAATTAGGAGAGCAATAGGGAATTTGGCGTGGCAGTTCTGTGCTGCTTCCCCAGACGAGGAGAGGTGAGAGAAGAGAGAACCCCAGTCGTCCACCAGCTTCCTCTCTGCCTCTGTCTCAGACATCTGTCCTTTCAGGTTAGCCCACAACCCCCACCACCTGCACCCTACAGGGCAAAGCTCCTCTAGCCTCAGACTGGGAACCATTCCCTCCCTATTCTCCTACTGCATTGTTGGGGCCTCTGGTTATAACACTTTATCACAGCCTGCCGCCTGCCTTGGATTAAAAGTTACTCATATGTGTGTGTTTCTGTCTCCCCCACACTCCTGGGAGCCCCTGGATAACAGAGATGCTTTGACTTACCTTCCTTGACCCTTCAACCCCAGCAATGTTCCTTAATAATAAACACTCCCAATTATAAGATGCCAACTGTGTGCCAAGCACTGAGGCAGACGCCTTGTAGTCATTGTTTCTGCGTAAAAATCCACTATTATCATCTCTATTTTATAGAAAAGGGAAATAAGGCTCAGGGTGCTTAAGGTACAGCTGCTAAGTGGCAGAGATGGGATGTGATCTCAGGTATTTTCTGTTACAGGGATATCCAGGATGTCTCTCCTGAATGGACGAGATTCACGACCTCTACCCGAAAGAGAACTATCAGTGACCCTAAGTTCTGCCCATATACCACTTCTGCTTCCTGCCCTACAGCTTAGACTCCCATCTGAACCCTGTTTACCTCCTGGGAGGCTGCACTCTTCAGGTCTGGGCTGGCCAGCACTCTATAGCCATGCAGGACTTGTCCCACATGCTGCCACCAACATAGAAGGCTTGGTCTAGATGTTCCTACAGAAAGGGAAGAGCGGTAGCCAAGGCTGGAATGACTCTCACCAGCATCCAGAGAGATTTTGGTGATTCATAAAGCACCAACCTTCAGGCCACCAGTGGCTAGCAGCAGAAGTAGCCCCTGCTTATAAAGGGCCAATGACTGTTCTGTGCAGCTCACTGATCCACTGCCACTTTTATACACAAAAACCCAATGAGGTAGGCACAATTACTATCCTTAATAAAAAAAAAGCTAAGGCTCAGGGACATTAAGAAACTTCCATCTAGTCACACAGCTAGTAAGTATCGGACAGAGCAGCCAGACCACTGGCTTCCTTGGAATGCCATCTCAGCAGCCTGGCCACTGTTGTCTTCTCTTGGAACCTCCCAGGTCAGATTCAGGTCACTGTGCAAAACCAGTCCCCAGGGGCCTCTCCACCTCCCCTTAATACTGTCCCCTCACCTGGAGCACTCTGCCTCTTAACACTGATCTTCCTGGGGCAACTATCCCTGTTCTCCAGCTCCCTGCTCCATCCTCATCACAGCACTGGGGTCCAGAGCCAGGGCAGTCTCTGTGTGTGAACACACTTCCTGCTTCTGTAAAGACCTGAGAGGACAATGAGGTCGAATCCCATTTTTGATGAAGAACTAGAAATTGACCTCTAAATCTATCCTAGAGAGGCTGGAAATGCTTAGATTCACACACACACACACACGCACACGCACACGCACACACACACCATACACTTCTTATAGGGACACATGTACCATAACACACAAGCACACGCATTTACCAGCAAGCACATGAGTACACACACCCCTCCCACATTCAAGTACTTGTCTCTGCACCCATGGACGCCCGTCTGCTTCCGTATCTTTGCACACGTGCCCTGATGGTCATGTTCCCAGAGCCTGGGCTGCCAGGCCAGCCCGGAACCAGAGAGGGAATGGGGCCAAGCACATGAGATGCCAGGGGACCAGGCGGCAGAACGGGTGGTGGTGGAGGACAGGCCCTGTCTCCCCGGATTTATCAAACGAGCAGTAATGAACCCCCTGGGCCAGAGCAGTCCCCACGCTCTCCACTCCAGATCGTGCTGCTGGTTCAAAGGGAAGCCTTTGATTCGCACCGACAGCTTTCAGATGGAACTAAATCTCTCCACACTCCACTCTCCCTCCCTCTCTGCTCTCACATCTTGGCTCTCTCCACCCCCACAGGACTCTTTTCCCCCCTACCCCAGTCATTCCCTTCTCGCTCTATGAAAAATACAACAGCAACTGGGCGCGGTGGCTCAAGCCTGTAATCCCAGCACTTTGGGAGGCCGAGACGGGCGGATCACGAGGCCAGGAGATCGAGACCATCCTGGCTAACATGGTGAAACCCCGTCTCTACTAAAAAAAATACAAAAAACTAGCCGGGCGAGGTGGCGGGCGCCTGTAGTCCCAGCTACTTGGGAGGCTGAGGCAGGAGAATGGCATAAACCTGGGAGGCAGAGCTTGTAGTGAGCTGAGATCCGGCCACTACACTCCAGCCTGGGCGACAGAGCGAGACTCCGTCTAAAAAAAAAAAAAAGAAAGAAAGAAAAAAGAAAAATACAACAGCCACAGAGGTCCCCTCACATTGGGTTCCCTCATAAAAAAGAGGATTTCAATTCTCTAGACTGGGCCGCCGAAAGGGGAAGGAGAGAAGAAAGGAGAGATTGGCACTTCTGATAGAGGAGGAGAGAAAGCAAGGAGAGAGGAAGGGAGGGGAGTGCTGGGCTGGGGCTGGGCAGGGTGAGGACAGGCCCTGAGAAAGAAACCTGGCAAGGGTCACGGAGGCAGGAGAGGCTCCCCATAGTAAAGCTCTGTGCCTGCCCAGCTACTGCGGATGAGGGGTCTGGGTCTGTTATGTTGCCTTATACACAGCCCAGTCCGGAATCCTAAAATGTCAAATTTTGATGTGATGACCCCCTCCTTTGACAGATGAGGCATCAGAGGTCAGAAAACTCCACTGCCTTGCTCTCAGTGGATAATCTCAGAGGAATGACTATGCGTAGATGTCAGGTGATATGGGCATCAGACGAAGACAGGGAAATGACAAACGGCATTCCCCAAAGACAAGTTTCCAAACATTTAAGGACTATTATCACCTCCTCTCCCTGCCACCAAAGCGCTCTGGCTTCATTTCACAGTTTGCAGTGAAAAAGACACTGAACAGTAGGAGCCTCAAATGCCCAGACTGGATCCACCTTTACCGTCTTCCCACTGCTGGTCCTTTCTCGTCCCAGGAAGCCGAAGCCATGGGGAGAAGAATCAATCTCTCCCCCCTCACCCAAAGCAGCTTGGCCACCGCCTCCCTGATGTCCATCGCTAAGGCTGGGGGTATGGTAGGGACAGCCATAGGGGAATCTTTCCAGGGACCAGATGGGATTTTACGAGTGGCCATGGTCTGGCCTGGTTTCCTTGCATCTGAGCAGACCACAGAGGCCAGCTGCAGCGGCTGGCTGGAGGGGCTGGCGGGTGATCATAGTGACAGGGCAAGAAAGTTTACTGTTCTGGGCCCTTAGAGTAGTCACCCCAAGAGGCAGGAACAGCGTCCTGAAAAATGCAAGGGGGATCAGCTCAGCATAGCCCTGCCAGGAAGGGACAAAAGCACTCTAAGCCAGAAGTTAGGAGATGTGGGCTTGTCTGGTCCTGGCTCTGCCACCAACTTGCTGTTTGACTCGGAGAGGTCACTTCACTTATTTGAGTCTCAGACTCCTTAGCCTGCAAAAGGGAGGAGAAGATTCACTTGGCCTCCAAGAGCCTTCCCATCTCTAATGTCCTCGGATCGCACCCTGGCCTCCTGCTGTCCTGGGGCCTCAGTCAAACCTTGAGGACACTTAAGGACTCAGCACCGACTGCTGGGAGGAACTAGTGTACCTGGGCCCATCTTGGCATTCCCTGGGAGGTTTCCTCCCTCATCCTGCAGGTCTGTGGAGAGAGGTCTGTGGGTTTGTGTCACTAAGACAGAGGCTGAGGACCCAGATGAGGTATCCAGCATAGGAAAAGAGAGGCCGTCCTTTCTTTTCTCATTAGAAGCTCCCATCAGATTTTCTCATATCCCTTCCAATAGGCTCATGGTGGTGCATAGAGGATAGAGGTCAGGCAGGCTGGGGTCCCTGAAGCGACCTGCTAGCCCACACCCACTCACAGGACTTTGAGCTCTACATGGAAAAGGCTGGCAGTGGTGGCTCGAAACACTCCCACCTGCCCTATTTGAACCTCCAGCTCAGGGCACCTGGGCCAGACCTAGTAGGGCAGCTCTATGCAAATGTGTCTTGGCAGGGGCTCCTGAGAATGTTTTATGGGATGGACAATGGCATGGGGAGCCTAAATGTGTTGGCTATAGCAGGTATGACTGACAGGTGGGAGCAGAAAGGGGGTGGCGGGGCTGGTGGATAGTTCTGCGAAAACCTGAATTTCAATCTGGCTTTAGTGGGCAAGGAAATGGAGGTGGGGGAGACAGGAGGCAGGTGGCAGGCAGGGACTTAGTTCAGACAGGAGGCTAAGAGGAAAGAGAGCAAAAGACAGAGCGGGAAGGAGGCAAGAGAGCAGAAACTAGGCCAGGGCCAGGGAAGGCTGCAAGAGATGGAGAAAGGCATCAGAAGCTGGGGTGGGAAAGCAGAAAGGGAGGGGGAGCCTCTGTCCTCCCCATGCAGGCCCTGCACCTGCCTCCCCGACCTACAGGAGCATATGGAGGCAGGGTCCAAGACTTAGATTTCCAGCAATACCCAGGGTCCACACAGTGGGAGGGAGGAAACCGAGACACAGGACATTGAAGGAGATGCCTCAATGTGCAAAGGCAGACTGGGAAGAGAAAAAGGATGAGAAGAGTCATAGGCAGAAATAGAGAGCAAAGGAAATAAAAGAGAAAGCTAGTTGTGGGAAAAGTAAGCAAGAGGCTGTTAAAGATGGTTTTAAGGTCAGGTAAGGAAGAAAGGCTCTAAGAGGACACTACGGTGTGAAAGAAACAGAGGACAGGACAGAGAGACAAGCAAGGGGAAGAGAAGAGAACTGAATTAGAATGATGACTGCAGGTGGATGGGAAAGGCCTTGATGGTCACCACTCCAACATTCTTTATTTTGAAGGAGCTGAGGGTCAGTGAGGGAGGGAGGTATGTGGGGTGGGCATGTCTCCAAATTCCTGGTGGCTTTGGCACTAGCCTCACAATGACAGAGGGCTCCTCTCTAGAGGCAGGGCACACCCCAAAGCCTACTCTTCCTGCCCTGATGGTGAGGCAAGAAGAGGCTCTTCCTGGAAACCCTCCTTCACTGAAAGAAGAAAAAAAAGGGTGACGAGAGAGGAGCTGGAGAAGAGAAAGTTGGGAAATTTGATTAAAAATGAGATGTGAGAATCAAGAAAAAAAAAGGAGACCATCTGGGAGAGGAAAATGAGAATGAAGGTAAGAAGGACAGAAGAGAAAGAGAGAAGAAACTGGAGAAGGCTGAGGGGAAAGAGTGCGGGTGGCAGAGGCAGTGGGGTGCCACAGGCAGAAATCCGGGTTGCGATTCCCACCCTCTGGCCTCATCTTAAGGTCTTCAGCTTCCAGGTCAAAGAAAAGGAGTAAAGTCTTTGGGAAATGGAAGGGAGCTTTGAAAGGATTAGCCAAGGAGAGAGAGAAAAGAATGAGGTGGGCTATATATGTGGTAACACAGAAGGCAACAGAGGACAGGGCCTTTGTGTCTCCCCACAAACCAAGGCTGGCTCACAGCTCACCTCCCTCGCACAGGCGTCCTCAAGGAGCTCTCTTAACCTCACCCTCTTAGAAGAGAGGTCAGTCAGTTACTCCTTCATCTCCTGCCATCTTGCCTTCTCCTGGGCAGGCACAAAATTTTTCCTGAGGTCTAACCCCATTCCCTTCTTTTATGTAAAATCCAACCCCTCTGGGTACGACACCTCCCTACAGGCTCCATAATTAAGGAAAGTGTAAGTTCTGCTCTGAAAACCTCCCACTGCTTGCTTCAACATTCTTAGTTACCACTGTTACCAACAGAGCTTCTAAGCACAATCTGAGAAGAGTCAGAATGGTGCCTGGGTCCCCTCAACAGACTGGAAGCCCAGGAAGAAATGCAGGCTGGTCCCAGACCCTCTCTAGAGGTCTTCTGGCACTTTTAGGAACAGTCTCCTGAATAAACCGCCTTGACTCAGAAATCCACAAAGCGTTGGGCAACAGTAAGGAAGGCATTCTCTCCTTGACCCTGAAACCAAAAGAACTGGAAGTAAATCCAGATCTTCTGATACCAGGCAAGCGCTCTGAAGGACATCTCTCTCTTTCTAATTTTAACAAGCTTTATTACATTTCTATGCCCCTCACCTCCCATCCCCAACTCTTGCCCCTCTTTCCCGCCTCAAAATTTAAAAAAAATAAAATAAAATAAAATAAAAAGACCAACAGGTTTAGGTGTTAGACATTATTCTCCTTCCAGAGGCTAGAACCCATTGCTACAGATGACTTGTAGGTTTCTCTAGCATTTCCAGATGGACCATCTGAGTCTACGAGCCAGGTGAGCAACTAATACGGGAAGGTGCGGGGCTCTGATGAATGCTTTAGACATCCACCCTCCCTGGCTCTCTGCTAGTGCCTCTAAGAAAGGCTGGCTTGGCAGACACTAGACATGCCCATAACACAGGTGTGTCCCCAGACCCCATCACTGCACCTTCCATACAAGCCCTAGGATACACATTAGCAGTTGTAGATCCCAAGGAATAGATATTGTCATTTACATAATAATTGTCTAATAGCACATAGCAGAGGCTTTCCATCACTAGAGGTATTCAAGATAAGGCTGGATGGCCACCTGACAGCAATGCTCCAGAGGGTTCTAGGTAATATTTAAGATTCCTTCCAACTCTGGTGCTTTAGCATTCTATTTACACACCATATATTTTCTTCTTACTTGGGACTTACACCCATCAAATAATTTGTAACAGGTCAATTAGGGTGGACTCGAAGTTTAAAGGAAGGAATTCTTTAAACAGGGCCATCTGAAGTGTAAATAACAGGTCAAAAAACAGTCTAGGATAGAAGTCAAAGGAATAAGTAAAACCTTTTCCCCATGGTGGTTAACCATGATGCCAAAGACATGGTAATGGGACTTGAACATAATCATATGGATTTAGACCTGGAGTTTAGTCTGCAGCTATACCTTATTCTATTCTGGCTCCTTTTCCAGATGAATAGATGGCAAACTTCTTGAGGCAATAAATGTAATCTTAGTCATGCATCATCCACGCACACCATAGGTGCTCAGTAAATGCTTATTGTTTGTTTATCTGAATTAAGGATGAATGTATAAACCACCATCCTCCAGGGAAAATAAACTCAATTCAATACACATTTATTCATGTAATAAATACTTATTGAATGCCTCACATACTGTGCACTGTCCTGGACCCTGGAATACCAAGGTAAACACGACAGACCTAGTCCTGCCGTCATCCAGCTTCAAGTCCAGTAGGCATCCTCAAGCACCAAGTCCATACAGTGTGACAGTGGCCATGATGGGGCAACATGGAGGAAAGTACCTGAGGTGCAGGAAGAAATCCTGTAGGAAGTGATGTCTATGACAAGCTCTGAGGGATGAGTAGGAGTCTTCCTGGTAAGCAGAGAGAGAAGAGAGAGAAGGGAGAAAAAACTGTCCTGGGAAGGCAGAGGGCATAGAGAGCAGTGTGAAGTTGGGGAAGCGAGGCCTTTTAGGATCCTAGAAACAGTTCAGCCTGGCTGGTATATTGAGCACAGCTCTCCTGGAAGCCAAACAGTGTGCTTGATGGGATGCGCAAGCTGGAAAATGGGAAGTTGCCTGCTCTCACATTCTATCAGGGGAGACAAATTAGTTAACAAATAATTAAGTGTTAAGAGACTCTACCAGTGTCATGCAGTAGTAGCCCATGCTGATGAGATGAAATCAGGGCCGACTTGGTGGGGGGCAATGATCTGGAACCAGTGCATCTGAATGCTCCTTAGGACATGGACATGGGGGTCTTATTCCACTCAGGAGCTTACAGCCTTAATAGATGCTTGTTGAATGAATGTCTTAATTGATGTTTGTTGAATGAACAAACACGTTGCATTTTTTTTTCATATCTGACTTCCAAACTGGTCTTCCCTTGGGCTGAGACTCATGTTAGCCTTTTATAGCTCTGGGTCCTTACTATAGCCTCGTAAGTTGGACATGGGTGGTCTTGCTTGGCACAGGGTAGGTGTTCAATAAATGCACATTTATCGGCAAGAATGGCATTCAGCCTTGAAGACAAGAAACATTTCAACAGCCAGAGAACTGGGGGAAAAGTATTTCAAACAAAGGGAACAGCATGAGCCAAGATACAGAAACATAAAAGTCCAGTGAGCAGTTGGAAGTGGCTGGGTTTCAGGCACATAAATAAATTGCACATAAATCAGGCATCTTTAAAAACCTAACACCTTCTCTTTCTGGACATTTCTCTGGCTCTGCACTCCAGAAACTTCTGGGCTATGGAGAGAATGGACATAGACAAAGAAAGAGGTCCAGATTCAGAAAGATGAAAGTGGAAGCTGTGGCACATCTAAGCTGCACAGGGCCATGTGTGTCAGCTGATAAGGTTTGGGGACAGGTTGAGAAGAATCAGAAAAGGAAGAGGCTGCCTATGGTGATGTGAGTGTGTTTTGTATCTGCATGCAAGAGGGACACGTGTCCTTCTTTGCATTCACCTGTCTAGGTAAGCGTGCACGTGTTACCACACATCGACATTCTAGTGTCAGTATACAGCCACCAAAAGGGAGAACGAGGCACTTTCTGCACATAAGCAGGACATGCTAGAGTTTTCCAATTAATCTCCATTAAAAATATTTCCTGCAAAGGCGCTCCTAGAATCCCCAGGTTGGGGTCATCTGGAAAATGGGAAGTTGCCTGCTCTGGATCAATTCTGCATAAAGTAAAAGCAGTTCCAACCGGCTGCTGAATCGATCCATCTAACTCAGTTCATTCTACACGTGCAAGGGGCACAGAATGTTAATTTGTGCAGGGAGCTGAGGAAGCCTGGAGTGGAGGCTCCATAATTAAGAGCTGTAGGAGCAGGTCTCAATATGGCAGCATTCAATAGGCAGAGGCTTGCATAGAGGAGGGAGCATCCAGAGTAGAACGTCAGGGTTGATGATGCTGGAACTCTTGTTCTTCCCCCCTCTGCCTGGCTCAGTTTCCTTGTCAGGCAGAAAACAAACGCCCCAAGAACAGAGGAGACCAAGGAAGCCAAAACCACTCATCTTACCACTCTCAGAAATTTACAGGGTATTGATGGGGGCATGATTTTAGTGACCAGTTGCAAGCCTGTGGTGTGGACACACAGACAGACTTTCTCTTTAGGGCATGCACACTAATGACTGTTCTTGGGACCCCAAAGCATGTGAACACCAGGGCAGCTCTGTGCCCTCATTTCCATGAAGGAGGCAAATATTTAGCAGAGAAAGCAACCTACTTGTCCACATGCCAGCCACTCCACCATCTCCTAGCAGACCTACATCCTTCCACAGCCTGCGATGCAACCTTCAAATCCCTGTCTTCCAGGCAGTCTTCCCAGAGGGGCTGTAAAGGAGTATTCAGTTTCCTTTCCCATCCTACCAAAACCAGCCACCCTGAACTGTGGCCTCATCAGCCTCCCATGTGAGCCTGTCTCCGCTTTTCTACTCACCCCAAATTCTGCTGATCTGGGGGCACCCAACTCTGCTCACTTGTCTCTCTGTCCTGTGTCAGTACATCTCAGCCTCAGAACCACCCTAGATGCCAGAGGAAGGGCCAGAAGCATGTGACTGATGAAGGTGCCCACTAAGCTTCACACAAAACTGCCTAGAGAGGAGCTGGATGCAGTTGTGGCAAAGAGGATACCCCGCATCCAGGTGAAGAGAAACCTTGAGAAAGGCCTGCCTCTTCCCTCACACTCTTTCACTCCATCTCTGATTCTTCCTTTCCCTTTTTGATCTCCCCGTGTTGCCCACCCCCAAGGAATAGGGAGGGGATCTCTCATCCCTCTGCCTCTGTTGTCCCTGGTCTCTGCAATAACCTAATGATTTCTCATTTAGTTGTCCAGGGCTGGATGCAGAAAGACTCGTTTTGATTGCTTGTGACACCTATCTCACAACAAATTTAGCACCTCGTTTCCTGGACGAGGCAATATTCCTCCTCGATTATCTCTCAGCAAGAGGGACAGGGTGCCATGCATTCTAACGAGCAGCCTTTGCTTTCTGATATCAGAATCAATCAAGCTCACAGCCCTCTGATGGATAGAAGGATGGGGGGTTAGGTTCTCAGGGGGGCACAGGAGGGCTCCAAGAACAAGGAATAGGTAGAGGACGGAGCAGGGCACAGGGAAGCCTCCGAAAACCCATCCCTCAGTGGGTTTACGGGCAGAATTCTCTGAAATGGAAGGTGGGGACAGGAGAAGTTTAAACTTTGCTTCGGTAGTTTTGGAACTTCCTTCCCAAACCACTCCTGAAATGTGGGTATTTAATCCAGTCACCCCTTAAACTCGCCCTAAACTCTGGGCCAGGAGATAGCACTGGAGCCATGCTATTTCACCCTGGAATAAGATGAGAGCAGAAGACACACTTCCCCGCTTCAAGTCCCCACTCCAGCATTCCTCAATACCTTGTATCCCATGGAAGTGGACTCTTCCTACAAAATCACTTGTTCCTGGCTGCGCTGCCAGGAAGAGCAGGAATTCTGAGGGATCTGCCCCATATGACTGATGAGGGGAGATGAAAAGAAATTTCTCCAGCCCAAGAAGCAAGCAGAAGCTGTTGGAGGGATGGGTTGGGAGTCTTCAGAAGGGAGTTAACAGAGAAGGAAGGCGCAGCAGAAAGGTGCAGCGAAGGGAGAACAGACAGATTGAAGTAGGAGACCAGGGGACTTCTGGAAGGACATGGGAAAGGGATCAAAGGAAGAGAGACAGAGTAATAAGCAGAACTCAGCTAAAGACAGAAGGGTCCCATGCATGAAAGATAGAAGTGTGAGGGCCTTAAGCTGTGCTGGGCAATGGTAGAAGGGAAGGAGGGTGGGAATGGGTGCAAATGGCTCATCCTGGTGGCTATAGACAGGGAGATTGAGAAGGAGGGGCAAAGGTCAGAGACCCCCAGAATGTGAGCTGTGAAACAGGACAGACGTCATCAGAACTCTGCCCAGGAATGCAGGATGCAGACTCCCTGCTGGGAAAGGCTAAGGAGGAGCAGGGAGGAAAGGGGAAGGGGCTGATCACTAGGAGGGGTGGCAGATGGTCGCTGTCATTAAACGGATTCCAGTAAGTCCAGGAAGGCTTAGACAGCACAGACAAGCTTGGGTAAGCAGTGGGAGGAGAGAATTAAGGAGCACAGACTTGGAGGAAGGAACTTACACAGAAACCTCACACCAACCTGTATGTTTACATATAATCGAAACATATTCCCACTTCAACCCTAACCCCAAACAGTAACCCCGAACCCAGCCTCCACCTCAACACGAATTCCAATCCAAACCTAATCCTAGCAATCACTCTAACCCCAAATCCTAACTGGAACATGAGCTCTTAAAGAGGCACATCATCTCAAGTCCCCTCAGAGCCAGTTACAGCATAAGTGATCAACAGGTGCTTATTGAATAAATGAGAACATAATAAGCCAAACTTTACCTCTGTCCTTAACAGTAATCACTGCTTCAAGCCTGAGCCCCCACCCCTGCCTACCCCGACGCTTATACTGAGCACTGGTAAGTCCCACACCCTAGCTGAGTATTCCCTACCCTAATCCTAAAGGCCACTTTCCTAAACCCAATCTCATTTGGCCTAACTCTAATCCCAGTTTTTTTCTGCCCCCACCTCTGGATAGATGGGGATCCTCAGTTAGAATTCATCGAGGCAAACAAAGGTAGAGACAAACAAAAGTGTCAACTCAACCTGGAGGCCAAGCCAAGGTGGACATGTTGGCCCTGAATTCTCAGGCTAATTGTGGACACTTACCCTTGTCTCTAACCCAGACACCCAGAGCGTTCTCCCCTACAATCCTACTCTTGTCCCAGGGGCTGGGTGCTAGAAGCTGGGGCTGAACATGGGTTTGAGGGCTGGGCCAAGGCTTTGAGGCTCCGGAAAAAGGGACTTGATGCTTTAGACAACAATAAGAATGAGTTCGATCTGAAGAGGCACGTTCTTGCAGAGAGAAATCTGACAGGGAGCAAGTGAAAAGACTCCAGTTTGGAAGGCAGAATGAAAATATCTTCCCATCCACAGCCCTGCCCCTGGGATCCCTTGCCCAGACACAGGGTGCAGGAGTGCTCCATCGGGTGCCCATGGGAAACACGCAGTGGGAAGGGTGCTGTGAAGGTTGTGGAACTGCTCTGGAGACACTTCCTATCTGCCTCACATCTCAGGAGCAGGGATCTCTCCCCTGGGCCCTGCCACTCCCTCTCTGCATCTCCAAAGAGCAAGGCCCTCCACATCTCTCTGGACATGTCGGCTGCGGCGTCTGGGAGAGGAGCTGAGTATTATGTTCTGTTCTTGCCGCAGCCAAATCTGATTATCAGGACGGGTGATGGATGAGCTGGGTTTGGACCCCCAGCTCAGGAATGGGATGATGGAGCTGGCCTGTCACTCTCTCCCCAGGGGATGAAGCATCGGGTCCCAGATGTCGTCTGCAATGTGCATACCTAAGAGATGTCTCCCTAACCAAGATCCCTGAGGGACTGAAAATCCCTCTCTGGCTTCCAACTATTTCTTGATATAAAGACCTTCGAGCCTCAAAGTACCTGCACTAGTTCCTCGAGACCTGCAGAAAGTAGGATCAGAAACCTAGGTGTCAGAATCCCTAACCCTGGGTGAGACCCATTGCTTCTGGCTGGCTGCCAACATCCATGGGGGCCACTTTGAGGGAGGGGGTGGAAAAGCTTGCCTCAGCTCTTGGCTAGGGGCCTCCAGGCATTTCTCAGTGACAGCCATGGGCCTTGGAAGCCTGGGGCAGGGCAGGGAGGGAGGAGGGAGAGAGACAGCACAGAATAATAATGAAGGATTTTTAATAACTCGTCAGCTATGGTGTCAGCTGAACAGCAGTGGCGGTGCAACCCGTTGGGAAAACTTGGTGAGGAACTGTCTTCCTAGGAAGTGAGAGGAGTCAGAGAGGCTAAGGGCAGGGAGGAAGTGTCTTCCTCATCCCAGGCGCCTCAAAGCTTTGAGTCAGCATCCAGCTGGTGGTGCAGGACAAAGTGCAAACAGAATTACAGAACCCAAGGCTTGGCCCTCTGGGAGCTTCCACTCTGGCCAGACCCGCAGGCCACAGACGCAGCTGAAGACACAAGCAATCTATGAGGACATTACTGAGCACAGCCAAGCTGCCCCTCCGGAAAATCACAAGCCCCCAACTCACCCTGTGAAATCAATCAACTGGAAGGCAATTACATGCTTATCAAAGGGCTTCTCTCTTTACCTAATAATTCACCAAGGATTAGTTTGCAGTAGCAGTGTCATCAAAGAAGGTTAGAGAAAGCCCCTAGTGACTACCTTTTCAATGGCCTCATTTTTCAGATAAGGACAATGAGGTCCAAAGACACTGCAGACAGTTGGTGGCAGAACCAGGACTGCTAGAAACTAGAAATCCAGGTCTTTTGGAAATTAATATGATTTTACCAACAAAACAGAATTTCCATGTACTTTTCAGGGGACTGATTGCTGCAAAGAGTGGAGTACCTGGGTACTCTGGCATTTCAAGGGCAACTGTCTTTTGAGTAAGAGCAATGGGGAAAACTGGGGTGACCCCAGAAAACTATTACACATCTTCTCTTTTCCTCAGATCATCCTAGGTGGTCTTCCTGGAAGCAGTGGCTATGGATATGAACTGACTAATGGAGAAATAGTTCCCAAGCCTTTAGGTGATGGTGAGAAAGAGCTCAGTGGCATGAATAGAGAGGAATATTCTATGTCTGTGAAAAGCCCTGGAGACAAATTTAAAAGACAGGAGTACATATCTTGTACACAAGTGAAGGCACAGGAGAGAGGACTGAGAAAGATTCCAGGTCTTAGGAAGTCAAGGGCCCTAAAGGGTTAGTGGCTCTGAGCAGACCACCAAAGACAAGGCAGGGGTTCCTTTCTGGGATAACAGAACGAGCTGGCTGGGATTTCCTGGAAGCTCTGGCATCCTGCAGAGACCATCCCACATGTCCCCAAACCCCAAATAAAGCTGAGTGGAGATGTCAACCCTCAGCTCTCTTCACGTTAGGCCACAGTGCTGGGGACAGGGGACTCACATCTCTATCCTATCTACTCCCGAGAGTCCCCAAAAGCGGTAACATCTCTGCACCTCAGGTCCTGGCACACAACAGGCACTTAATTAGGGTTTGATGAATGAATGAAGGAAGGAATGCTGGGGTCCTTCTAGGAGAAGATGAAAAAAGGATAAATGAAGGTTTGGAAGAAGGAGATGGGAGTGGCAAAGATGCCGGGATATGGCACCTCCATATCCTGGCAGAAGGCCAAGATTGAATGATTCCTTCCCCGTTTTAGAAGGAGAAACTAAGGCACCAAGGAGTAGGCACAAGTTCCACATGAGAAGTTCAGAAATGAAACCCAAGAGTCAGCCCCACAGCTCCACACCCAGGCTGCCAGCACCCCCTCCCAGCCAGCTGCTCTGGAAGATGTAAAGTGCTATCTAAACGTGATGCATTATTAACACTTTAGAAATCATATTTCACAGCCACCCGGCTGGAGCTGGAAAATGAATTCTTCCTCCTACTCTCCAACAGGGGAATTATTGTTGGAGCCAAATGTGACAGCAGTGACATGTGACCAGGGCCAAGGGAGGGGTGGCTGAGGGCGATGGCCATAGGTACACACCTGGGGCAGGTGCTGGGTGCTCCTCTTCTTCCTAGAGCCCCAACCAGGCAAGACAGCCAACCTGACCCCTGCCTCTCCCAGTCATGAGCATCAGCCTTCAGGGGCTCTTTGGCCTGCTCCCTCACCCCTAGACCCCTGTTGATCACTCCCCAGGTGCAGAACCTTGTCCTGCCCTGTGAGGAGGAATTGCAGATGGTGGTGAATGCTCCAGCCTGATGGGAAAGGCAAGTCCTTGGGAGACAGACACAAGGGCAGAAGATCTGTCATCACCACTGCAGGGGCTTCTCGGGAGAGGAGGGTACAAAGCAGGATGGGGAAGGAGCGCCCTGGAAGGGAGCAAGTGGCCTCCAGGCAGGCCCAGAGGTGTGAAAGGGAATGGTGTTGACAAACAGGGACTGGTTTTGCCCATTTGGGTGAAAGGAAAGGAGTGGGCAGGATGAGGGGGGGCGAGGAGTATATCCCTGGCAGGGCAGAAGGGAGGAAGCAGGCAGTGATCTGCATCCTGTCCTCACTGCAGACGCACCAGCCAGAGAGGGAGGGGGATGGGGTTGAGGGAAGAGTCCTCCTTGCAAGCACCAGTGCCTGCTCATGGGTAAGAAACCAGAAGGCCTCAGGTGGTAGATGTGGAAGAGGTAAAACTGCCAAAGTCACTGCTGTCCCCATGTGGGACCCCAACCCCAGGCCTTCCTGGAGGGTGCTGGGCTCCTGTCCTTATGCTCCATTGGCAGTGCAAGCACTTTGTAATTAGGCATGGGGAACAGATGAACCGATTTTCAATTAAAACCTTATCTACAGGGTGCATAGATATCAAGGCGGGTAGGTTTGATTCTTTTCTAAGCCAGCCTTCAATATTTGCAGTGCCTGGAAGGAGACGCAGGGAGGGCGCCCAGGCAGCCCTGGCGACATATAAATTCTGCTCATAATTACATGACTTTCAACACCACGAGATGCCAATAAAGCATTTGCAAGGCACACAAATTAACGATGTGTTGGCATTCCAGAGATGGCACTTGGATGGCCAGGGCACAGGAAGGGGGGCTGCCGCTCTTGCCCATGAGGTTGGGGAAACTGAGGCTACTGATACATAATTCTCCTGTTTCTTAACAAAGATATCCCATATTCAGGTCCCCCAGACCTGCCAGCTTATCTCTCTTAAACCCCCTGCTCAGTGACAGCTGCAAAAGTAAAGGATTTAACCTGTGTTTCTTCCAGAAGGGAGTGGAGGGGGCCAGAGGGACCAAAGAGGGTAGAGCTGGCAAGATGCAAACAGCTGTTAGTGATGACAGGGAAAGTCAGGCTCTAGGAACTCTGGAGAGGCTGCCTCCCCTTCCTTGGTTTAATCTCTTTCTGTGCTCCCACCTTCTTCAGGTGGGCCAAGAATAGGCTAGGCAACCCCAGGCTTCTTTGTTCTCATTCATTCACAGGGGAAGGCAGGCAGCAGAGTCACAAGTGCAGGTGCTTAGTGTCAATCAGGTGCCAGTGCAGCCTCTCTGAGTCCCAGTTTCATCCATAGTAAAATGGTGATTGATGGTGGATGGCCCAAAAAAGGGAGAAGCAAGAAAGCCCAAAGAAATGAGTTTGAAGATGCTTGGTGCCGTGCTCAATAAAAACGCACTCCCCCAGTCACCCCCCACCTCCACCTACAGTGTAGGTAGTAAATTTGTCAAGATCAAGAACTTCTATCTTCCCTGTTGCTCTATTGTTTCAGTATCCCCCAGCACAGGTCTCTCTGCTGGAGTAAGTACTCGATAAAATAAATATTTGTTGAATTGAACAGAACTGAGGAAGACAGAATATGAGGGATTCTAATGACAATTTGGTAGAGGCAGGTTTTGCTAGAGAGGGCAACAGAAAACATATCAGCTGGTAATCAGAACTGGATCTGAACTCCAGCTCTGCTGCTTATTGCCAGGGAGACCATGGGTGAGGCACACGGCTGTAGGCCCTGTTCCCCGTCTGTAAAGTGAATGGTTGGACAGAAGACATGGAAGATGCCTTCCAAATCTCAAGATGGTGTGAGTTCTTTGAAGACAGGGAGAGGGCTTGGAGAACCATTTTGAGAAAATGTCCTGACAAGTTCCTGGCACAGGCATAGGTTGGCCACCAGCACTTTACTCAAAGCTCAGCATGCTGTTTGGGATAATAAAAAATTAAATAATAGTAATGATGATGCTTCCATAAATATCCACAGGCAACTTATTGGCAAGAAATTTTGTTTATATAACTTCTACGAAAGAGATCCCATCACGGTTAAGCAGCCTCCCCTTTGGTCCTGCCCTCACCACCCTCCATCTCAACCCATCCCCACCACTTTCTTTTTTTTGGGGGGGGGGGAGATGGAGTCTTGCTCTATCACCCAGGCGGAATACAGTAGTACGATCTTGGCTCACTGCAACCTCCGCCTCCCAGCTTCAAGCGATTCTCTTGCCTCAGCCTCCTGAGTAGCTAGGATTACAGGCATGTACCAACACACCTGGCTAATTTTTGTATTTTTAGTAGATATGGGGTTTCACCAAGTTGGTCAGGCTGGTCTTGAACTCCTGACCTTGTGATCCACCCGCGTCGGCCTCCCAAAGTACTGGGATTACAGGTGTGAGCCACTGCGCCTGGCCCATCCCCACCACTTTCTTGATTTCTTCTGTCCTGTGGTTCCAGCAAAAACTGGAAGAACTCTGAAACCTAAACAATCGATTCAGTTTGATTCCATTCTATTCTAACTAGCAAACAAGCACTGGGGACCTGCTCTGTGCCAGAGTTTATGCTGAGTGCCATAGAATAAGGGGGATTAATAAGGAATAGCTGTGTCCTTGAGGAATTTATATTAAATAGCTTCAGCTAAATATGAGGCTCAGGTCAACCATCAGCTGTGGTGTTTAGGAGAAAAATGATCAATTCCAACAATGGGAAAAGAGGAGAGGGTGAATCTGAGAAGGGTCTGTGTAAACGGCAAAATTAAGCCTCAAACCAGGAAATGTGGGAGTAAAGGGATTCTGGGCACAAAGAACAGAAAAGACATGGGCAGAGAAGCCTGTGGTGTGTCTGGGGAAGAGTCTGGTATGGCTGAGTCACTGGGCATTTGTGGAAGGCCAGGGTTGTAAGGATTAAAAGTGATAATCCCCTTAAATACACTTGCAAGCTACTTGTGCATGGCAACCTTAAGATGCTGCATTTTTATTGTTTATGAAAGATAAGAAAGGACAGCTAGACTCTGACCAGATTGTGCCAGATCCTAAATGTCATTCATTCATTTATCCACTCAATATTTAATGCACCTTTACCCTACTGTGTGTCAGGGGCTGTGCTGGGGGATGGAGACAGGAAGTAGAATCCCACACGCCTCCTGCTCTCAAGGAACGTACAGGTGAGTACAGACTTACACACATAAACACAACATGCAGTTATAGGTGTGATATGGTTTGGAAGTTTGTCCCCTTCAAATCCCATGTGGAAATGTGATCCTCATTGTTGGAGGAGGGCCCAGTGGGAGGTGTTTGGGTAATGGGGGCAGATCTCCATCTCCACGAATGATTTGGTGCTCTCCCCAGGGTAATGAGTGAGTTCTCTCTCTGTTAGTTCACACATGAGCTGGTTGTTGAAAGGAACTGGTACCTCCTCCTCTCTCTCTTGCTCCCTCTCTCGTCATGTGACACACCAGCTCCCCACTCTGCCTTCTGCCATGAGTAAAAGCTTCCTGAGGCCTCACCAGAAGCTGAGTGGATATTGGTGCCTGCAGAACGGTGAGCCAAATAAATCTCTCTCTCTTTTTTTTTTTGAAACGGAGTCTAGCTCTGTCGCCCAGGCTGGAGTGCAGTGGCGCCATCTTGGCTCACTGCAAGCTCCGCCTCTCAGGTTCATGCCATTTTCCTGCCTCAGCCTCCAAAGTTGCTGGGACTACAGGGGCCCGCCATCACACCCGGCTAATTTTTTTTTTTTTTTTTTTTTTTTTTTTTTTTTTTTTTTCAGTAGAAACGGGTTTCACTGTGTTAGCCAGGATGGTCTTGATCTCCTGACATCGTGATCCGCCCGCCTTGGCCTCCCAAAGTGCTAAGATTACAGGCGTGAGCCACCGTGCCCTGCATAAATCTTTTTTCTTTATAAATTATCCAGCCCCCGGTATTCCTTTATAGCAACACAAAATGGACTAATACAAGGTACAATGATAAAAGTAAGGAAGCTTGGTGGTCAGGTAGGCTTCATAGAGAACATATGACTTAGACTAAGATTTGAAGTATAATAGGTGTTAACCAAGCAGATAAGGGGAATGTTGGGTGAGTTGGCTGGGAGTGGGGCAGTTCCTCCAGGCAGGAGATAAATGTTAGCAAGGGCTCAGGGGCCATGGATGTTTGTGGACTGCTGCATATGCAAGTGGCTCTGATTAGCTAGAGTTCAAGAGAAGAGAGGGAAGAGAGATGGGGCAATGGAGGTAGGTTGGGGCCAGATCATGTAGAGTTTTACATGCTGGATCAGGAGTTTGGATTTTATCAGAGTAGTTAAGAGAAGTGATTAGGCAGAACACTCTGCCAGTAGTTAGAGGGAGGGTAGGCACAGCAGGGAGCTGCTGTACTGCTCCTGGAGAAAAATTATAAGGATATAAAACTAAGACAGTGGATAAAGAGAAATGGAATAGTTATGAAATAAATGAAGGGGTAGAATCAACAGGATTTAATGATTAGAATGTGGAAGCTAAGAGGAAGGGGGGTCATTTTCAGTTTGTGTAACCAGAGAGAAGGTGAAGGCATGTACAAGAATCCTGGAGAAAAGGGTGTGGTGATGGGGAGGCAAAAGTCAATGGCAAGTGACCTGGTGGCCATCTAAGGTCATTCCAAGGAGTATGAACTTCATCTTGTAGATGATGGGTACCCACTGAAGAGAAGATTGTAGAAAAATTATTCTTGTATTTTTCCCCGGAAAAGAGTAAGCAAGAGAGGAGAATTAAGTTGGAAGAAGGAAGAGAGTGGAAGGGAGAATAGATCAGGTATCCATTCACTATGTCTCTACAAAAAGTAGGAAACAAGAAGTTAAATATAGTGATAGTTACTCTAGTGCTGATGTTGATGTGGCTACATGCTGGTTATTGGTAGTGTTGACTAAATGAAATATATATGTAGCAAATATTTTAAAAGATTAGCCACTGTTATTATTTTAATAATGCCACTTCTGTCATCTATAGGTATTCACTGTGTGACCATGAACCCCTAATAATAATAACTGATCATCTGTCATTATAGATGATAGAACTAGAAGTAGGATCTGTGAGTCAGGGTTCTTGTATCTCCCCTTGCTTCAGGAAAGAACACAGGAAGGAAAGGAAGATCTTCCAGGGAACAGCATAAGCACAGGCACAAAGGCAAGGGGACAGGGGAATGCACCAAGTATGGACTGAGTGTGAGAAAACCTTGCAACTACACTGGGCTGCCCATTGCTTCTCGGCCTCCATGCACCACGTCCACCATCAGAATAGTCAATTCAATGGAGCCAGCACTGAAGTATGAGGAGGAGACCTTCGTTCTGAGCAACAGTGGACAGATGTCTTTTCTCCCCAGTAAGGTTTATGCTGAAGCAGGAGAAACGGAAGGTAGACATGAGGAAGAACTTCTTGCTCTTAAGTTTTCAAGAATCCAGAAAAAGTAGGATTTTGGTAAAGGGTAGATAGTGAGACCAGGGAAGGATCAAACAGACTAATCTTAGGGCAAATATCTGACTGCATTCTTCAGAGTAATGGAATTTTAGACCTGGAAGAAACCTACATGAGGTTATTTAATCCAGTCCTCTTATTTCACAGATGAAATACCTGAGGCCCAGAGAGATGAAGTGAATCTCCTGAGGTCACACAGCTGGTCAATAGTAAAGCCAGAAGGATAACTGTGTGGTCTCTCTGGACTTCTAATCAGGTGTCATCTCCACTCCCCACTTTCCTCCCCAGTTCCCATTCACAGTTCAGGTCCCTGGAACACTGAACACACACTGTACTGCAGTGCTCAGTGGTCCCTTAAACAAGTGGCTTCTGGCTTTAATGGGCAGAATCTAATTCCCCCATCCCACAGTTCTGTAAGGAGTCAAGGAAGTTTCCAATGTTCAGTGTTCCAGGGATGTTTATCGTGAATGGGAACTGAGGAGGAAAGGGAGGAGTGAAAATAGCACCTGAGTAGAAGTCCAGAGAGACCAGAGTTACGATTCTGGCTTTACTGTTGACCAGTTGTGTGACCTCAGGGAACTGACTTCACCTCTCTGGGCCTCAGGTATTTCATCTGTGAAATAAGAGGACTGGATTACATCAAGGAGTCAAGGAAATTTCCTTGGCCCCTTGCAGAACTCTGGGATGGGGAGAATTGGACCGAGCCTATGTTCACTCGGAGGCTGTCGGGGTGAGGCGGTACTGCTGCCTGGGACTTCAGAAGTGCAGTAGTCCCTGGAACCCGGAAATTCCTCACCAAATGTTGTAGATAATCTCCAACCGCATCTCACATGCGTGTGCACACACACACCCCTCTCTCCTCCAGTCTCCACTTCCAGACACTGATTTTTTATTTTAAACCTGAAAAACTGCCAAGTCCTTGGTCCTCACCCAGGGATTTCCAGAAATTGCTCACCATCACTCGAAGACCGGCTCAGTCCACAAAACTTGTGGACTCTGGCTCTGATGACCTTCCCCAACTCACTGAGGGGCCATGGCTGCTGTGATATGGGTCTTTTCAGCTGCATTTTTGTAAGTCTTTCTGCTCACCAACGCTGCTACCTCCCTACCCTCATTTAAACCTGGTACTCATCCCAGACTTTCTTCTTTTACCTCATAGCAGGCACCACTGAATATCCCTACTAAATAGGTCTGGATTCTATCCCTTCCTCTCCACCCTACCGCTTTGTTTCAGGTCTTTATCCTCACTCCCCTGAACTATTGCAATAACCTCCTAATTGGTTCCCCTGTCACCAGCCTGCTTCCTTTAAGTCCACTTCCAACAAAGTTGCCAGAATGATCTTTCTGAAACACAAATCTAATAACATTGCCCTGTGAAAAATTCTTCAATGGCTCTCCATTGACTTCAGATGAAGTTCAAATTTGGTTAGAACCTGGTCAATCTAGCTGCTGTTTACCTGTTTAGCATCCTCTTTTGCTCTCTCCAACGTGCATTTTACCTTCTAGAAATCCCAGACTATCAGACATGTGTGCACACGCCAAACCATGCTCTCAGTGCTCCCCCTCAGGATGCTCCCATGCTCCCGTCAGTTGGCTCACTCCTCTCCATCCTTCAAGACACAGTTCCAGCTTAGGGCCCCAGAACCTCCCTTAAACCCACAGTCCCTAAGCCAAGGGCCCCGCATGAATTCCCATAGTACTTGTGCATCCTCGAACTCTGTGAAGCTCTGAACTGTAAGCTCCTTGAAGATAGGCACTACTTTTAAAATTCATTTTTATACTGATCAAGGATGTCTGGCTCTTAGTAGACACTCAACTTACATTTGCAGAATTGAACTGAATTCAAAAGCTCCTTTTCTGCTTCCCACACCATCTTCTACAAATACCTTATTCGTTCCATCTCCACACTTGCAAATGCAAGTTTTTCTTCTTTAGTGCAATCCAAATGCTTCCTCTTCCAGAAAGCTTTTCCTGATAAGCCCCACCTGACTGCTTCTCAGGAATCTCTGAGCTCAGTTTGTACTACCTCCCTTAGCATCTCCACCTTACCTTTCAATTCTCTCTCAAAAGTGAGCTCAACTCCTACCAAATTGGACTGCTCGTTATTTTTCAAACCCTTTAAATACTTTACACTCTCTCGGTCAATGTCATCCTATTTCCTACTCTTGCAATTTCCCCTCAGCTGGAGGGCAAAGACTTTACTTCACTCCTGCTGCAGCACCCAGACATGTATTTACTGTAACAGGTGCTCAACTTCAGTTGTTAATGGCCTGCCTTGAACCACTGACTTGTATGTTTTATGCTATTTTTGTATGTGTGCAAAAGTATGTGTTCCCTTTTCCTTCGTAGGTGTTTCACTTCACCTCCCTGCGTCCCAATTTGGATGACATCTCCATGGTCTCTTCCAACTTTGATGTTCTGTAATTCTGTAGCTGTGAGTTCACTGTGGGCAAGGACTAGATCTATTTCTTCCCCCATAGCTTCAGCACACTGCTGGCTCAAAACAATCAGGCTGAAAAAAAGCCTTTCCTAGTCTTGTTTCTCTCCTCCTTTCCTTCTTAAGGGAAGCAGTGGAGCACAGCAGCTAAGCACAGCCTCTCGGTAACCAGCTCTGCTACTCAACCTGGAGCAACCTGCTTTAGCTCTCTGTGCCTCAGTTTCCTCAATTGTAAAGTGGAGATAACATAAATAATTCTTCATAGGTAGTAAGCCTGACATAAGTTTTTGTTTTGTTTTGTTTTGTTTTTTGAGACGGAGTCCTGCTCTGTCGCCCAGGCTGGAGTGCAGTGGCGTGATCTCAGCTCACTGCAAGCTCCACCTCCCGGGTTCACACCATTCTCCTGCCTCAGCCTCCCGAGTAGCTGGGACTACAGGCGCCCGCCACCAGCCTGGCTAATTTTTTGTATTTTTTAGTAGAGACGGGGTTTCACTGTGTTAGCCAGGATGGTCTTGATCTCCTGACCTCGTGATCCGCCTGCCTCAGCCTCCCAAAGTGCTGACGTAAGTTTTAATAATCACTATTACTCTTGCCCTATCCTCCTTCCTTCCACCCTTCTTATTTACAGTGCTTACATATCTAACTCCCCTAATATTTGGACGCAATAGGTCTCACCAACATCAGAGGAACCCAAGGACTGCTGGCCTAGGAAGTATGAGGAATCTCAATTTTAGACCACGATGAAGTCCAGAGATCTTCTTAAAGTAAGAGAATGTGATGTAAGATCAAGCAAAAGAGAAGGGTTGGAACCAGAGAGAGACAGCAGGGGAGAAAGCTCCAGGGAGAGGACAGGAAAGTGGCTTTATCAGAGCAGATTCTTTTGCAGAAACCAGACTAGGGAAAGCTCCAAGAAATCAGGGGAAGGGGTATGAGGTTAGGAAATGTTTCAGCTGAGACCCAAATCCTGGCACCAATGTACTTTTGTGCATGGGTCAGAGAAGGGAGATGGTAAATTATAGTCAGCATTTCACAGCTCTAGGAGGATATGCTCATTGGGCCAAGGACTCATGAACCAGATTCTGGCCCCAGCTCCATCTTTATAATGATGATGTGACCTTAGGCAAGGCTCACTGCTTGAGCCTCGGTTAACCCAATATAAAACAGGGAAAACAGAATGATCCTGGCAGGCTGTTGGAAGGATCAGAAATTCTCTGTAAATGATAAAGCACCGGCCATCTATTGGACATCATTTTTATGAAGGCTGTATCTACATGGCCTAGCCATCCAGAAAATGTACCTGATAACTGAGGTTCAAGTGCCTTTTTAAGCCTCATTTATTTAGGCCAAATAGGTTCTCGTTTATCAGAAGGTGGAATATCCTCAGCCAATAATGATGACTTCTCCACCCAGCCTGACCTTCCCCTGAACCCCCATTCCCCACCCCAGTCAGACACAGGGGCCTTGTCAGCACTTTCCACATGGCACAACCATTGTTTGTCTATGTTGCTCTCTTCCATTAGCCAGAAAGGGCTGAATCCTCATCATGACGACCCCTGGTGCCTAGGTGAGTGTCAGACATGCAGACATGCAGCAATACTGACTTCTCAAATGAGGAAATACGTGGATGCACAAAATTCTTACTTAGGCCTTACTTAGGCTGTGCTACAATCATCCTCTTTGTAGCTTGTAGCCATTGGTCCTAGTTCTTCTCTCTGGAGTCACATAAAATGAATCTAATTCTCTTCCATATGACACTCCTTTAAGCACGTGAGGAGAGTTATGACATGTCCCTGGAGTCTCCTCATCTCATGACCAAACATCCTTAGTTTCTTAACCTGCTGTTGCCACAAGCATCTGCATACAAAGGGGCTGCATTCTCTCCTCTCTTAAAACCCCTCTGTTGACCCTATGCCCAGCAACCCCCTCCACGCTCTGTTCTCCTTTAAAGCAAAAGTACTGAAGCACGGTAGTACACACAATTCTTCTCCTCTCATTCATTCATGAACTCACACCAGAACTTTTAGTGCTGAGTTACCAATGACCTACAAGTTGCTAAATCCAACACTGGCCCTCATCTTCATCCTTATCTTGCTTAATGGATCAGCAGCACTTGTTATGGATGATCCCTCCCTCCTCAAAGACCTTCCCCACCTGGTCTTGCAGGACCCCACAGTCTTTTGGTTTTCCTCCTCCTCTCTTGCCTGCTCCACAACCTCCTTTGATAGTTCCTTCTCCTCTTCTTGTTGAAGGGTCCTGACTGGCCCTCTCCTCCCTCTCAGTTCACTCCCTTGTTGAAGTCAACCAGTTGCACAGCTTTAAACATCATCTCTAACTTGATGTTCTAACCCAGCTCAGACCTTTCCCTCCACCTGCAGTGGCATCGCTCAGACTGCTTACTGGACACCCCCACTTGGCTGTCTCATTGGCCTCTCATGGTTAATGTGTCCAAAACTGAGCTCCTGATCTTCCACCCCCAAACTTGGTCTTCTCAGTCAAAGCCAGCTTCATTCCTCCAGGTCCGTAAGACAAAGCCTCAGTGTCATCCTTGACTCATCTTTCACTCTCACCATTTGTCCAATCCATAAGGAAGTCCTGCTGGTTCTAATTCCAAATAATCCCAGAAATGGACCACTCTTTGTGGCCTTTAGGTGTGCCAACAATGCCCAAGCCATCATCTTGTGCCTGGATTACTGCAGTAGCTGCTTAACGGGTCTTCCTGCTCCTGCCTTTCCTCATACAATCTATTCTTGACATGGTACCCAAAGCAATTTTGTGAAAACATGAATTATACCATGTCACTCCTGTGCTCAAAATCTACCAATGACTTCCGATTTCATTCAAAGTAAAAGCCTAAGTCCTATGATCCCTTCAAGGCTCTGGTCCAATAAGGAAGAATTTTTCTGGCCTTGGTCCAGATTCCCAGGACAGAGGTTCTAAACTTGTGGAACTTCCCAAGTGATAAGAATGTCTTTATTATTCATTGCACACTTGGGTTTATACTAATGAAGTGACTCCAGATTAGGGCTGAGGATGCTGGAAAGATCAACCACGTGACTAGAAGGTTAGGGCATTGAGCCACATGACACCAGCTTCCAGAGAGGAGAGGGAGGTTGGAGACTGAATTCAATCACATGGCCAAATGATTCAGTAATAAAACTGCAATAGAAACTCTGGACACCTAGAGTCATGGAACCTCCTGGTTGGTGCACACATTGATGTGCAGAGTGGGTGAAACGTCTTGACTCCAAAGGGAGAGGGCACGGAAGCTCCATGCTTGGGACCATCTCACACCTGGTCCAGTGTGTCTCTTCATTTGGTTCGTCCAGATTTATATCCTGTATAATAAAACTGTAACAGTACAGCACTTTCCTGAGTTCTGAGAGTCATTCTGTCAAATTATTGATCCCAAAGGGGTTGTGGGAACCACTGAATTTATAGCCAGTTGGTCAGAAGTGCAGGTGGCCTGGGGACTCCCAAATTTGAAGCTGACATCTGAAATGAGGGCAATCTTGTTGGGGACTGTGCCCTTACCTAACCTGTGGATTCTGGGCGTTCCCATTAGCGTCATATGGCAGTGTTGTAGCCCCTCATGATTTGTGCACATGTGTAGGCACACTCCTCACTTCTGTCACCAGTTCCCTGCTCACTTCCCTCCATCCACACTGACTTTTCCTCAAACACAACAGGTGTATTTGCCCCTCAGGACCTCTGCCTCTGCTGTTCCCTCTGCCTGGAATGCTTCTTCCCCTTAATGTGCCTACTCCCTAAACTCCTTCACCTCTTTTTTTGTTATCACCTTCTGAGTAAGTTCTTTACTAACTGCACTACTTAAAATTGGACCACTGCCCCAGACTTCAGATTCCCCTTCCCTTAATTATTTTTCATTTTATCAATATCCAACTAACTGATATCTTACCGATTAATTAGCTTATTCTCCCTCTCTCTGACAGAAGCCATATAAGGTCCATGAGGGTAGAGATTTTCTTTTTTTCATTTTGTTCATTGTTGTATACTCAGCACTTAGAAAAAGTGCCTGGCACTTTGGGATGGGCGGATCACTTGAGGCCAGGAGTTCAAGACCAGCCTGGCCAACATGGCTAAACCCCATCTCAACTAAAAATGCAAAAATTAGCAGGGCATGGTGGTGCACACCTGTAATTCCATTGACTCAGGAGGCTGAGGCATGAGAATCACTTGAACCCGGGAGGCAAAGGTTGCCGTAAGCCGAGTTTGTGCCACTGCACTCCAGCCTGGGTGACAGAGCAAGACGGTCTCAAAACAAACAAACAAGCGAACAAACAAAAAATGCCTAATACTTTAACAATATTGAATAAATAAATGAATCTGTTATAATTTCTGGAAGTTTCACCACTGTCCTCCATTAGGGAAGTCCAGTTTGTCCACGTCTCATTAAAGTGAGTATCCAAAGAAGATGGAAGCTCTCTCTGGGCATGGACCTCCCAGTCAGATGACTGTCCCCTCCCAGATGTGGGATTTTGCATTAAGCCCGACTTGGCTTTGGAGGCAGACAGAAGGATGCTCACCTCCTTCTGCCATTTTTTACGGCTGCCTTTTATGTAATGCTTCTTATATCTGGCACCCACCATGCCTTGCAAAGACTGCTTGTTTTCACAAAGGCAGGGGCCATGTCCAGCTGCTCACTTTTGCATATCTAGCATGCAGCACAGTCCCTGACAGGTGGCTGGCATCCAGTTCACATCTAAATGAACGAGTGAGTGTCCAAAACACCCAGCTTGCTCTTTTATGTGGATTGCCTCACTGAATCCTCAACACCCACCATTAAGATACCTATTGTTAACCCCATTTTACAGATGGAAATGTGGAGGCTAAGAGAAATTAAGTAATTTGCCTAATGTCACAAAGCTAGTAATTTGCAGGGTGAAGCTGGAAAAATAGGATTAAACATGGGGTCCTTTTTGGCGTCAAAGGGCATAACCCTGATCTCACTGTGGTATTGGCTCACTGTGGTATTACTATTATAATGTTGCCATGGATAAGTGAAGTAACCCTCTGAGCCTCAGTTTCTTCATCTGTAAAATATGACTGTAAAGATTAGATGAACTTAAAGTATGTAAAGTGCTTAGCCATAGTAAATGTCATGTACACAGTAGCTATTAGTAATAATGATGACTATAAAATGACATAAAATTGCATTGGCCTTTTTGTCCTCCACACTATGATTCTCAGCTTACCTTAAGCAAGGTAATAGTTAGTACCTGTCTTCCCCTGGCAGGGACTGCCTGACGTCCTCATGGAAACCGCTACCTTTCAACCAGCATGGGCTGTCAGGAGCCCCCACCTCCTCTTGGCACTGCTGAGGCCATGGCTGGTCTTGGTGGGAGCACATGGAGAGAATGGGGAGGGGGCCTCACCGTGATGCTGCTGTTCACGGCTCACTGCCATGGCACAGCCCACCACCGCCACACCCCCACCCCCAGTGCCTCTCCAGGCAGGCACATTTTCTCCTGTTTTCCTCTTTCCCCCTAAGCAGGGCCCCAAGAAAGCAGAGGCTTTCTCCACAGCCCCTAGAACTCATGATAATGGGGTACCCAGCCTAGAGGAAGGTAATGGGGAGATACAGCCGCTGGGTGGAGAGGAAAGGCGTTTATTTAGGGAGTCCTGTCTGACTTCCCAAAACTGTCCCTCAAGCTCCCCTAACTATCAGTGTTCCCAGACACAGAGGCTTTTATCCCCTGAAAGGGAGCAGCCAGGCAGAAAGACAAAGACCATATCTGATCCCGCCTGGGGTGGAGGCCACAGGTTGGGGGAAGGGAGGCGTGCAGCGGGGCCAAGAGAGGGTTGAGCACATCTGAGCAGGAATGGAGGAGGGGTGGCCTGGAGTCAGCATTCTTGCTCCACTCTTTCCATAAAGGGGGAATGAGGTGCTGGCTGGGACAACAATATCCAATGCCTATGTCACCATTTTCAGTTTTCAGGAGCTTTCCATCCACTCTCTTTTCCCATCTGTAGCCTCTCCCAGTGTGGATCTCACGGTCCACTCAAAAAGCAGCTTCTCCCTCTCTCCATCACTGCTTCCTCGCAGTAGATGTTGGAGTGTCCCCACCCTCATGATGAAGGGCAAAGCTAATTATTTTTTATTTTTTATTTTTTGAGATGGAGTCTCACTCTGTTGCCCAGGCTGGATTGCAGTGGTGTGATCTCGGCTCACTGCAAGCTCCACCTCCCACGTTCGCGCCATTCTCCTGTCTTAGCCTCCTGAGTAGCTGGGACTACAGGCACCCACCACCACACCTGGCTAATTTTTTTGTATTTTTTTTTTAAGCAGAGATGGGGTTTCACCGTGTTAGCCAGGATGGTCTTGATCTCCTGACCTTGTGATCCTCCCGCCTCGGCCTCTCAAAGTGCTGGGATTACAGGTGTGAGCCACCGCACCCGGCCGGCAAAGCTAATTTATAAGGCATAGATAATACCATCACAGAGGGTGCAGCAGGTGGTTAAGAGCACAGGCCAGGGCACAGCCAGTCTGCATCCATTTTCTCATCTACAAAACTGGGGAATAGTCGTACCTACCTCAGGTTGTTGTGAAGGTTTTAATGAGGCAATATGCATCTGCAAAGTACATAGACCAGTGCTTGGCCTCAATAAACACTAGCTAGTGTTACAGCAGTGTGGAGTTCTGCTTCCATAATCTCACCTCATCTCATAATAGCTCTGCAAAGGAGGCACTGGTCCCATACTACGCACGTGGAAACTGAGGCTCAGGTAACAGAGAATGAGGTAATAGCCTAACCAAAGAAGCAAATGCTTCTGGGCTCATGTTAAAGATTCTTCCAAATATCTTAGCTGTCTCCCAATGAAAACCAAAGCAGGGGGTCGGGCGCGGTGGCTCACGCCTGTAATCCCAGCATTTTGGGAGGCCAAGGCGGGTGGATCACAAGGTCAGGAGATGGAGACCATCCTGGCTAACACGGTGAAACCCCGTCTCTACTAAAAATACAAAAAATTAGCGGGGCATGGTGGCGGGTGCTTGTAGTCCCAGCTACTCAGGAAGCTGAGGCAGGAGAATGGCGTGAACCCCAGAGGGGGAGCTTGCAGTGAGCCGAGAATGCGCCACTGCACTCCAGCCTGGGTGACCGAGCGAGACTCTGTCCCAAAAAAAAAAAAAAAGAAAAAAAGAAAAGAAAAGAAAAAAGAAAACGCAAGCAATAGGAGGGCACAAAGGTCAGTCTCAACTGGTGCCCTGAGCATCTAGGCTGGGTGCCCCTTACCTGCACATTCACCTGGAAACCTTATTTAGTTACCAGGTCTGAGTCAAACACACACACACACACACACAGACACACACACACACACCCTGGAGAAGATCCACACCACAAAGCTACTCACGGCCCTGGGCCTGCCTCTGCCTCCATTCTGGTGTCGGAGGAGCCCTCTTCCTCTCTTGTTCCTGCCTCCAAGCCTCCTCTGACATCGAGAGCTCTGGAAGTGCTCCGGCAATGTAACAAGTTCTCTGAGTTCCTGTGAAGGTCCTTGAACTTCTGAGGTCCACTTTGTTCCTCTTACCTCTTTCCCCAGAAAGAATCTCTGAACCAGATCAACTGCCTAACCCTCCTCGCCATCTCTAGCTCACCAAATCCATGCCCTTCCACTCCACCCAAGCCAACCTGCTGCCTGCAATGATGACAGTTAATGTCCTAGCATCAGCCTAGGATTTTAGAGTACAAAGCACCCCCATTCTCCCACCACACAAACCAGAGGGGAGACTTGTTCACCATCACGCACAGTAGGTAAGGGAACTGAGAGTTGAACCTGGTTCTTCTGGGAGAGGCCTGAGATAGGAATCTGAAGAGAGAGGTGGGAAAGCCCAAGGGAGGGTCCTGGAGAGAAGTCATTCCCTCTGGGTTAGGTTCGCAGATAAGGAGAAGGAGGCTCAGAGGGCGGGCTCCCTCAGGTTTCTGGTCATTCCCATTAGCTGCTCTGCTGGTTTTCCTTAGACTCTCAAGCCCCAGCAGCTTCAGAGGGCCTGTTACAAGCCTGGATCCCTTCCCCTCCTTTAATCCTTATCTCAAATTGATTATCCATTCCAACTCCAGAACACTTTTTGAATTAAATGCTTCCCCTCCCGAATTGCCTCTCCCTTGGTTCAAACCTGCATTTTTTCTCTCCTGGATAATTTCAAGACCAGGACCACCTTACGAAGTTGTCTGTGAGTGGCACACAGGAGTTGTGTGATTTATGCACACCTATGCAGATAAATGAGTGGCCTGTCCACAGCATCTTTTATTAGCTGACCCTCCCCAAGGCCTCTACAGGACCTGTTCTTCCCTCTAGCACAACTCTTACCATGGTTTATTGTGTTCCCTGTTTATCTGTTTACTCCAGGGATCCTATTCAATTCATCTTTGTATTCCAAATGCTCAGTGGAGTGCCTGGCACATAACAGCTGCTCAATAAACATTTGTTGCTTGACTGCTTGTAGTCTCTCCTGGATGCACATCTACCTGCTCTCTCTCCTCTGTTCTGTTCCTACTTCCACACTCGCCCAGTCCCCCCACCACCCAGAGTTATCCTAAAACACAAGATTGATTCACATCACTTATTGCTTACAAACCTCCATTATGTCCTTGTTGTTGATAATAAAATTCAAAATCCTTAGCTGGACACCCAAGGCCCTTCATAACCAGGTTCCCACCTTCCTTTCCACCTTATCTTCAGCCCCCCACCAACCACCACCTTAGCACATGCTCCAGCCCTCCTCCTCTGAATAGACCAGCCTTTTCATTACTAGGGTTGGTATAAAGGAAATGCCTGTGCCCATTTTCTGAAATGTTTTCCCCCTCCATTTTCACCTAGAAAACTGCTTTCTGTGTTATAAAATCAAGCTCAAAAGCCACCTCCACTGTGAAGCCCTCCTAACTTGCCTAGGCAAAGTGAGTAACTCCTTTTATATTCTCCTAGACAATGGAGAGGAAGAATCCATATTTATAGAATGCTGACTATGTATTATCTAATTTAATTCTCCCTCACAACAATCTTGGAAGATAGATGTCATCATTCCATCAAACATTTGCTGGAGTAGGTATAAAACCAGTAAAAGCTGGGGTCGGAATTTCAGCCCTGGTCTGTCTGACTCTAAAGTCCTAGTTTTTTCTTCTCTATGTCTCCGACCTCTATTACAGGACTTGCTTGCTATGCTTTATGACATTTCTCAGCCCACATGTCTGTTTCCCCTGTTAGATGTGTGGTCAGAGGCTGGTTCTTATTTATATCTACATCCTGGAGGTCAAGCCCAGGAATGGTCTTACAGAAGGGTCTCAATAACTGTGGTTAATTTAACAAACAAGTGAGTGAATGCATGAGTGAGCGAATGAATGAATGAACAAACTGAGGATTATGTTATTTCCCTAGACATGAGCAATAATGAAGGAAGGCAACAATTTGTCCAGAGGAAAAATACACACGGGAGGCCCAGTCTCATGCTCTCCGCTGGAGAACCCCTTGTGCATCAACCGTCTCCTCTCCTCGGAGCTCTGCATTATGAACAGATCAACAGCCCACAAGGAGATGGCATGGTTGCCAAAAAACAAAAAAATCAAACACATCAAAACAAACTGAAAAACATAACAACAACGCCCAGAGGTGACAAGAGCAGCTCCCTATAAAGAACAAGACAGACATGCTCTCTGCCTTCTGGGACCTCCCTCTGAGACCAGTACACCAACACAGGTAGCAACATCTAGGCCATTTGCAAAGAAGGCCTAGAAATAGACAATCAATACATGACCAGACTGTATTTACATCACAGGCCTGATAGGAGACATGAAGGAGTGGGCTGGAAAAGGAAAGAACTGCGCTCAGGCAAAGACGTCGCCGCAGGACAGTAGGTTCAAGAACAATTGGCATGATTGGGGAAAAAGCTGGCTTGATGAGTAAGTGTGGGGTGGTAGGTTCTAGACATATGGTAACGTGAGTGCAGGCGCATATCCTGGCTCTGGTCACCCCAGCTTGCCCAGCTCTCACATCCCGCTCAGCCTTTGCTGCTTTCATGTCCTCCAGCTTGAGACTCGAGCCAATACCACTAATTGTTTTCTCCACTGGCCAACTGGTGGGAACGATGGGCCATAAAGGAAGCAAACAGCACATGTCTTGCATCCAGCAATTTTACTGTTGGCAATTTGATACAGAAAAATAAAATGAGGACAGAGCTACAGGGTTAGTAAAGGGAAGTATATTTCCAAGTGATTTTCCCTTTTACTGCTGAGCAGTCAGGGCTCCTCTTCGTGGACAAATTCTATGGCAAGCAAGACATCGGCATTGTCAGCAAAGTCCAGGCATTTATGATGCAAAATCATAGGCAGGCTGGGCCTGCGAAGGAGTGGTGCTGAAATGGCAGAGCCTTAGTGTTGGAAGGGACAATGGCGGTCACCTTGTCCAACCTTCCTCTCAGTCAGAAGTCTCCGGTCCAGCATGCCCAGCATGTGGTCAGCCTGACTCTTCCTGAACCCTCCCGGGCTGCGGGGCTTACTGTCTCATGAAGCAGCCCTTTCTATCTGCTGACAGCTACGGCTATTAAAAAGCTGTTCTTTATAGTCTGTGGAACTCTGCCTTTCTGTAACATTTACATCCATTCATCCTCACTTAGCCCTCTGGAGCCAATCAATGTTTATTGAAGACCTACTACGTACCACTACTCTGGATTCTGAAGTTACAGCCATGAGCAAAACAAAGCCCCTAGTGGGCAAGTCTACTGTTTCTTTGACATAACACAGAATTTTTCACGTCTCCTCAGACCCTTTGGAACCCTATTTGTGTTCAGTCATCAGTTTGTGAGATTCCCCCGGGGCTAAGAATAATCACTCCTACCACACACCAGGAAGCATTCCTTAAAAGAGGAAGAGACAATGGCTGGGCACAGTGGATCACGTCTGTAATCTCAGTGTTTTGTGGGGGGCAAAGCAAGAATCGCTTAAGGCCAGGAGCTTAAGACCAGCCCAGACAACATAAAGAGATCCTGCCTCCACAAAAAAGAAGAAAAAAAAAAAGGAGAGCCAGCTGTAAAAGGACTGGAAGACATCAGTTTTTTTCATGCCACTGTTTCATCTTTAACATCACAACACTCATTCACAGTCCATATGTTCTTGTTTACTTGCTATTGTCCTCTGTCCCCTCCCACCACCACTGACTGACCCCCTGCAGCTATAAGGGCAATGCCTCGTTACAGTGACCCCTACCGGGTCCCCAGGGACCAGAGCAGTCCGGGTCACAGAGTGGAAGACTCAATAAACATTTGCTGAATTGAGAACTAAACAGATGAATGCACAGGACTCAGCTCACACATGAGGAGAATGGATGGAGTCACCACACAGACCTCTATTCCTCCAGCAGGAAGAAATAGCTGGCTTTCTTCCCTCATCAGCCAGGCAGATGGGTGGCAGGCCTGAGATGAGCTTCCCAGGAAGGTTCGTGGGCACAGAGCCAGACCCTAACTTAGCTAGAGCCATTGAGCCGCTGGCAGGCTGGTCCTGCCCCAAGTCTAGCTGACACTGGGCCTGGGGGTGTTTCCTGTTGAGGAAATAGGTATGAGTCGCAGGAAGTCCATCAGCCAGGCACCCTGGGCTCAGCCCAGTGCCCTGTGGGCCAAAATCTGCAACGGGCCATGAGGAATCTGGGGAGGAAAGGAGACATGTCCCCACCCCAAAGACCATGTTCCTAGGACTCTCAGGACAACAAGCCAACTGCTACCTGGGAACCCCAAAGTGAGGCTGCAAGAGCCTGGGTGCAGTGTGTAGGAGCAACTGGAGTCCTGTGAGCTTAATCAGAGGATGCTTCCTGGAGGAGGGAACTAGAAACAGGGTTTGGAAGGAGAGATGGGACTTGATAGGTAATAATAATTAAAATAATGGTCATTTATTGAACACGTATATAAGCCAGGCATGCTGCTAACCATTTTACAGACATCGATTCACTTAATGCTCATGAATCCTGAGAAGTTGGTGTGATTGACCCCTTTCTTTTTTTTTTTTTTTTTTTTTGTCAGAGTCTTGCTCTGTCTCCAGACTGGAGTGTAGTGGTGCAATCTCAGCTCAGTGCAACCTCGGCCTCCCAGGTTCAAGTGATTCTCCTGCCTCAGCCTCCCGAGCAGCTGGGACTACAGGTGCGCGCCACCACATCCAGCTAATTTTTGTATTTTTAGTAGAGACAGGATTTCACCATATTGGCCAGGCTGGTCTCAAACTCCTGACCTTGTGATCCACCAGCCTCGACCTCCCAAAGTGTTGGAATTACAGACGTGAGCCATGGCGCCCGGCCGATTGATGCCTTTCAACAAGCCCAGAGGGATGAAGCAACTAGGCCAAGGTCCAGTGTTAGTCGTGGAAGCAGTGGGACTAGAACCCAGGTGTCCAGGACTCCAAATCTGGACTCGCTGCTGCATGGTCCCCATGGGCCCACAGCAGCCTCTGGGATTTCTTTACCATATGAGAACCAAAGGAGACACGGGAGGCCCTGAAGGGCCCAGCTGAGACCGTCCCATCTCAGGCTCCATCGAAGTCCAAGACTCCTAGTGGCTCACTCCAGACCTGCCTGCCAAGGCTCCTCCGGCTGATTGAAGCCCACAGCCCAACCATCGGCTGTCCTCACTTCTGTCTGACGACCATCATTCATCTGCTCTCCCAGTCTTTCTTCTCCAAACAGCTTGCTGTCCACCCCAAACTGCCCTCTCTATCCCCTACTTCAGGCCAGAAAATATGAAAACCATAAGCATCAGGAGGCCTCAGGTATAATCCAGCCCAAGCCTTTCACTGTAGACGAGGATATCAGTCCCAGTGAGCTGACTGACGCTGCACCACGCATCGCGGTCTATGGATGTTTATCTCCTTCATCAAGTTACCTCTCTTTCTCTGGTTGTGACTGCTTCGAGAGAACTTACGCCATCCTCCTCCATGAACCTTGCCGCTCTCCTTGAAGGTCCTGCCAAAACCTGGAAAGTTCTAGCAGCCCTCTCGAATTGCTCTCATTCTCCATGTCCTTTCCCATTTGTAAATACAGGTTACATAGTGGACTGCCTTCTGTTACCTAAGCATCATGCATGTTCCCTTATTACCCAGTCTGCAAAAAAGCTGCATATTCTCCACGTTAGTTTAGCTCCCTAAGCCACCTAAACTGTCTATCACTGCCCAGCACCTCCAGCTGATCTGTCCACTTGGTGCTACAAGTTCACTGCAATATTTATCTGAATAAGTTACAACCAGAAAATAAGTCTGGAACAGTAATAAATAAAGAAATGAATAAATGAATAAATAAATGGAAATTCTGTATTCTAATTCTGTGCTCCAGGGGGCGCCATTTGCACCGTAGTCTATATGCATTGGCCCAAGGTCCCTTCTATATCAATAACATAAACAAACCACAACACTTTTAGTTAACCCCAGTATCCCTGGGTTTTGACTGTTGCTTTAGGAAAGTATCTGTCCACACTCTGGCTCTCTGCATTTGTTGAGAATTTAGGGATGACGGTAAACTCTGTCAATGCATAAATCCACCCCCGGAAATACCAGTTCCCCCGGCTCTGTGTAGTTCTGTAGGACTCTGTAGGTTTCTAGGGCTTTGGGGTGGTAAAATGCCTTTCTAAGGGGCAAAGGTATGTTCCTCCCAAATTATTGACACTACTGCTACTAGGACATAGACTGTGGCTAAAATCACCCAAACATCCAATCACTGTTATTAACCACATGGTCCTCACGTAGCAGGGGCATGGCCTGTCTCCACCAGAGTGATTCTCTGAAGCCCCGACAGATCATGGACTGGTAAAAAAAAAAAAAAAAAAATACCAGGATTTGGGGTCAGATAGGCCTGGGTTTGAATCCCAGCTCCACCTTCACTTCTCTGAGCCTTAACACCTCATCCAGAACATAGGGTGAGTCTTATTTAACAGGGCTCCATGAGAATTAAATTAAATAGGTCAACAGTAAGTAGAATATCTAGCAGTGTCTTGTGCAGAGTAGGTTCTCATTATACATGAATTGTCTCCCCCTTGATTGCTCTCCTTTCTTTGTATCTACCATTTTACTGTTCAGGGCAGGGTCTTGTCATTATCCTGATACCCTGGACCCTCTGCTGATAAAGGAAAGATGCCCGCGATGGGGAAAAACTCTGCAGTCCTTGCTGTCGGACTCCATGAGTGCAGTTGCAACTTTACATCAGCATACAGCATCTGGACCTCACTTCTCTACTACACTCACTGCCTGGGGCCCTAGTCCCAAGGGGGCTGTTCTAAACAGGTTTCCTTCCAAAAGATAAAAGAAACTGACGGATGGTAAGTAATTGATCTCTTAAAAGAGGCAGAGAGGGAGCCTGAATAGCTACCTAGCCAGGGGGCGAAGGGAATGGCTCCCACCAGTTCCTGTTTCAATTCCCAGATTCCAAGATAAAATACATACCAAAGAGGTGGAAGAAAAGGAGGTAAGAAAAACAGAACAATGGCAAAAATAAATACACACACACACACACACACACACACACACACACGAACACACACACGACCAGTTCAGTATAAATGTTTGTTAGACAGAAAATATAGAGATAATTTAAATTTTTTTTTTCTAGCTTGCCTCAATTTCTTTAATGAAAAAAAAATACACATTTATATCTGGTAGCATGAGAAATAAATGTGTGATTTTTCCATAATAACTAGATGGCCCCACATTATCTACCCTAGCTACCAAAGTTGTGGATCACCAGGGTCTCCCGTCCCTCAACCCCTATTGCCTAAGTAACTGCACTAAGATGGAATTAGCAAGAAATAATAATCCCTTTTGTTCTATGAACAGCTTACAATTCAAAAATCACTTTATATTCATTTAACTTCTTCAGCCACAAAAAACTCAGCCCTGGGAAGCTGAATCTGAGTTTCATGTCTTTCCTAAGGTCTCACAGCTGGCGAGAGGAGATTCTGAACTTGAACCCACATCTGACTCCCAATGCACACTTTCACTAAGTCACATTACAAAGTAAAAGGTCCAGGTAACTGAATAACAGAGACTAGAAAACAACACCCTTCAATTTTGGTCATGCTCAGAATCCTATTGAAGCTTGGGTTTCAGGGATATAAAGAATGCCAAGTACTTGGATATAAAATGGAATGAAAATTGGGAAAGGGGAATCTATGGGAAACTGAGGCATCTAAAATCAAAAAGGAGAAGGATAAAGAAAAATTTCATTTTCATTTTTTTTTTTTTACCTTTCCAATGGAGTCTCACTTTGTCACCCAGGCTGGAGTGCAGTAGCACGATCTCCGTTCACTGTAACCTCTGCCTCTCAGGTTCAAGCAATTCTCCTGCCTCAGCCTCCCTAGTAGCTGGGATTACAGGCACGCACCACCATGCCTGGCTAATTTTTGTATTTTTAGTGCAGATGGAGTTTCACCATGTTGGCCAGGCTGGTCTTGAACTCCTAATCTCAGGTAATTCACCTGCCTTGGCCTCCCAAAGTGCTGGGACTACAGATGTGAGTCACCGTGCCCGGCCGAAAACATCATTTTCTATCTTTGAAATGTTAGCTCCATGACATGCAGTCAAGGACCAAACAAGAAAGAGGACTCTGCAGCAGTAGGCTTTGAGACAAGGATCAAACAACCTGATTGGGGCATAAGGAGCAATAAAATGAGCTGCAAAGCAAGGAAGAGAAGGCCCTGTGGAGCACTAATGCCAAAAAGTCACCATCCAGCCCAGAACTTCAAGGTGCTCCTCAAAAGGGAAGGCAGCCACTCATGGAAAGCCCTGATGTTTCCTTTTGGGGCCAGGCACAATGGCTCACGCCTGTAATCCCAGAGCTTTGGGAGGCCAAGGCAAGTGGATCACCTGAGGTCAGGAGTCTGAGACCAGCCTGGTCAACATGACGAAACCCCGTCTTTACTAAAAATACCAAAATTAGCTGGACATTGTGATGGGCGCCTGTGATTCCAGCTACTGGGGAGGCTGAGGCAGGAGAATCGCTTGAACCTGGAAGGCAGAGGTTGCAGGGAGATCGCCCCATTGCACTCCAACCTGGGTGACAACAGCGAAACTACATCTCAAAAAGAAGATAGTGAGGATCCCAGCTGGGTGCAGTGGCTCATGCCTGTAATCCCAGCACTTTGGGAGGCGAAGTTAGCAGGCAGATCACTTGAGGTCAGGAGTTCGAGACCAGCCTGGCCAACATGGTGAAACCCCATCTCTACTAAAAATACAAAAATTAGCCGGTTGTGGTGGCACATGCCTGTGGTCTCAGCTACTTGGGAGGCTGAGATGGGAGAATTGCTTGAACCTGGGAGGCGGAGGCTGCAGTGAGCTAAGATTGTGCCATTGCAATCCATCCTGGGCAACAGAACAAGACTCTGTCTCAAAAGAAAAGAAAAGTGGGGATTCCCCATCACAGGCTGGGATAATTTATAAGGAGCCTGGGGAAAAGCAGTGAAAGGTAGGAGGTGGGGGGGGGCGGTTCTTACAACTGGGACACGCCTGGAGTTAAAGGGAGGGATATCCAGAGATCATCTCTTCTCAGATCTGCAGGGAGGCCTTTCAACGGACTTCCTTTTCCACACTTCCACCCTCTGCATCCTGTTCCCAAGAAAAATCGTTTTAAAATTCTGCCTTCAATTGCCTTCTGGCTCCTACTAATTCCAAAGACAAGTTCCCTTCCAGTCCATTTGCATACAAGCCAACTTCATACATGCATTCGATAGGGGAAAGTCAGCCCCGCCTTCAGGGAGTCCACACACAGCCCGCCTCTTATTACCCCAACCTCATCTCCATGCTCCCAAGCCTGAACTTCCTGATTCAGCCAGACAGGCCCAGTTCCTCCTCATCCTCTCCAGCATCTCCCAGCCCTACGGAAGCCATGAGAATCCCTGCCCCTGACTTCTCAACTCTGCTCTAGTTTCCCCCACAGACGCCAGTCCCCAGTTCCCATCATACATTAAGTTCTTAATACTTAATTTTGCCTTATCTTGTTCTCATTTGCATGCCTTCTTTTCTTTTCTTTTCTTTTCTTTTCTTTTCTTTTCTTTTCTTTTCTTTTCTTTTCTTCTCTTCTCTTCTCTTCTCTTTTCTTTTCTTTTCTTTTCTTTCTTTTCTTTTCTTTTCTTTCTTTTTCTCATTTACAGGATCTGGCTCTGTTGCCCAGGCTGGAGTGCAGTTGTGTGATCATAGCTGCAGCCTGAGTCACCTAGGCTCAAGCAATCCTTCCACCTTAGTCTCCCAAGTAGCTGGGGCCAAGGGTGTGCACCACCACACCAGGCTAAATTTTTTTTTCTTTTTTGTAGAAATGGTTTCTAACCACACTGCCCAGTCTAGTCTCAAATTTTGGGGCTCAAGTGCTCCTCCTGTCTCTGCCTCCCAAAGTGCTGGGATTGCAGGTATAAGCCACTGCACTGGCTTCTTCTGTCCATTTTTAGAAGACTTTTCAATCTTCTTTAATCTATCCCTCCAAGCAACTAGGATCCCTCAAAATACAAGCACTAAAACTCTTTTCCCTCCAGTTCTTCCCACTCTCCCCACAGGGGACAATCAGCCTCAGGAATTTGCTGCCAGGACGCAGAATGCTTCCAGAAGTCACCCAGCCATTTGGACTAAACAGGTAAGTATTGAGTACCTACTGCATCCCTGTGAACTCCTGAGCATTACACACACTATTCTCTGATGAGGAAGGTGGTGAGTGACAAAGAGGGACTGGAATTGGGCTCTTCTGACTCTTTCCATCCCACTTGGCCTCTGAGCCTAGAGGGCAGCTGAGAAGTACCACTGGGCAGTCCCAGCCAGTTTCAGTTTCAGTCACAAGAATGGAACCCTAACTCTCCAAGTCTCATGGTAGTGCGTGTGTGCACGTGTGTGTGTGTGTGTGTAGTGGAGGGGAGAAAGAAAGGAATAAGTACAGAGAAGTACTAGAAGTGAAGGCAGCCTTCCTACTTATTATTTGATATTAGGGAAGACATCTTACCGTTTGTTTCCCATTACAGCCTTCAATTCCCTTCTCTTTCAGAGGACCTGAAGCACACAGCCGGCTTGTTGATTGGTTTGAGTTTAATTCATTTGTGTAATATCCCTGTTCCAAACGATGTCTAATTAACACTTTTGTTGGGGGGAATAAAACCTCCCATAATCATTAATGAACAGGGGAGAGGAGGGGACTCTTTCCCAGGCAGCAGCCTCGATGCTACTGGGCTGTTTGTTGGCTCCATCTTAGAGACGTCTGAATGAGACATGTCTTAACAATGGGATTATCGCTCACTTTGGACCAGGATGAGCAGATGGAGCTGGGATTTGATGACGGGATGTTCAATGCAACATGAGTCAGCACTCACACCTAGTCCTGGGGATCTTGACTCTGGGTACCAAATCCAGAGAGGGGGTGCATGGCTGGACAGCCTCTACCACATAGGACAAGCACTCCAGCTACTGCATGAAATTCCAGGTATATGAGACTACTTCTTTCCGGTTTTCTCACCTGCTCCAGGCCTAGCAGGGAGAAATAATATCTTGGATTTATTTGTAATTTCACAGTTTGCCAAATGACTTTATAAATGTTAATTCACAGCTCCTGGAGACACAGAATATCAACCCCATTTAACAGACAAAGAAAATGAAGCTCAGAGAAACTGAAGGACTCACTCAAGGTCACAAAGCTAAGACATGTCATGGCCTGGAGCAGAACCCAGATCTTCTGACTTCAGAACCTTGGGCTCCCTGGGGAGCAGGTTTGGTTTGCAGGTCACTGAGCACACTCCACTGCTCTCCAGAGAAGTCCCATAGAGCTAAAACCCTGGTGATGATATAAAGGTATTGGGAAGGTTTACACTTTTGAACTTCTAGTGATTGAGAAACCATCTAAAATATATGCAAGTCTGAGTGGCATGTGTATGTGAGGGTGAGAAAGAAAGGATCCATAACTTTCATAAGATTCTCGCAAGAGTCTATGGTCCCAAAGTCACAAGATTCAGCAGCTGGGGTCATTCTCCGAGCACATCTTCTAGTGTGAAACATGAAATACAACAAGCTGGGGTACTAACAAGAAGACATGGGTTCCAGTCCCACCACTTTCATGTATAACCCACTTTCATGGGTAACTTTAGGTAACCATTTAATCTCCCTGGGCATCAATTTCCATACCCGAGAAATAAAAATCAAAAACCCTGACCTGCTTTATACACAGGGATTTTGTAAGGACCAAAATACTTAAGGTTAAGAGAAATGGTAGCTAGAAGCTAATGACGGGAGACAGTTATTTTCACTATTCTTTTTTTGTAGATTTTATACTTTGTACTATGTACATTACCTACTAAAAGTATAAAATTTAAAATTTAACAAAAATACATTAAGCCATCAGGTTATAGAGTGCTTTACTTACACAATCTCACTTAATTCTCTGAACAGCCCTGCAAGGTAGAGATAATTTTCCCAATTGCATGTGAGGCAACTGAGGCTCAGCAAGCTCAGATAAATTGTGCAACGTCACAATTGTGACTGAACATTAGCAGGTCTAGGATTAAAGTTCATATCTCTCTGATTTCAGAGTTGCTATTTGCTTCTCTCTCTCTCTCTCTCCTATATTACAGATGCTCATTCCATCTCATGAAAGCTCAGTGTTAAGAGATAAATTTGATGTACATTGGAGGAGAATAAATTTCACTATACTGCTACAGGAGGGCTAAAAGTTTCCCCATCATTATCTAAATATAAGACTCCCATAACTATTCACCTTTTAACCAACCCAATTGTGCACTGGCAGCCTGAAGAATAATATTTAAAAATTATGCATATTTTATGTGCATTATACATATATGCATATGTGCACATGCATGCATGTGCACACACGTGCACACACACATAGACTTTTGTTACAGCAGCAGGGAGAAAGAATTAGGGCAGCTATTGAAGATGGCCTCTGTGGTCTGGCACTGTGGAGATCTGCCCAGGCACCTTGGCAAGAGTTATTCCTTCTGTCTATGCCTGAAATGCGCTTACCCTTGCCTTGCACAGTCTTGTAAATACTTTGCTGTTGATTCATGATAGGTTATTGTTTTCATTCTGCTGTACATGCCCTGTACAGGTTTTTCCATGTCAATGCCTCTGACTTAGACTGCAGGCCCCAGAGGGCAGGGGCTGGACCATATGTATCTCTTTATACTACATCCATACTGAGCCAGACACAATTATGCATTTAATAAAGGTTTGAACAGATGACCACAAAGATAAAGGTCATTTATTTCAACTTAAAGGGATATAAGCCCTCTAGGTAGGGTAATTTTCACCAGACAGTGTTGTGCAGTGGAATGTACACTAATACCTGGACAAGGTCAAGTTCTGCATCCTGACTTTATCTGGTTCTCAGTTTAGCTTGTGCACCTATGAAATGGACATAATAATCCTTACTTCACAAGACTGTAGTGAAAATTAAATAAAGAGACTGTGAAATCCCTAGTAAACTGAAAAGTGCTATGTAGTTTTCAGTTATGTAGGTTGAAAAAGTAGAAAAAAATACCAGAAAAAATAACAACTGAGCAAACCCCTAAGATGTGGAAGCATCCCAGGAAAATGCCTCCTGGGCTTTCCAGCCTCAGTGGAAGCTACGGCCCCTATGCCTTGCATAAGGCCTGGTACATCATCGCAAATGGAATGAATACTCCAGAGATCCTTTCAAAAGCTAGTTGCTACAATTAAAAGCAGAATTTACATCCAGCTCTTTGGGAACAACTTAAGAGGAAAGAAGCAACCCAAATTCTCACTAAACTTCATTTAAGTTGCATTAACCCTTCTCTAGCCATTCTGGATGGGACACATCACACAGCTACACACTCCGCAACATTAGGGAGGGTTTATTCAAGTGACAGACCAGCTAGTGCAAATTATCATGCAAAGGTACACCTTGAGGACCCTGGTGTCCAACAGCTCCTGGGCAGGCAGACAAGGCTAATAAAGCCACAGTTCCTGCAGACCGCTGCAGCTGCTTTGGCAAGAGGTGAAGGTCAAGGTTAGTTGTGGAGAGAGACAGGGCATTCTGGCAGAGACAGTGGCATGTTCCAAGCCTGGGGGCAGGAATGAGCAGGCCCTACCTCAGGACATGGTAGAGTGAGGGAGTGGAGGAGTGGTGTAGGGGGTGATGAGCAACAGCATTATTAAAACCTGCAGGGAAGTATAATGGGGAGGGAGGGGTGTGGGTCTTTTCTGAAGTGGCCTCCAGATTATCATTCCTTCCCTGGGGCTGCCCCTGCACTATCCCTAAGACTGAAATCCTATTAATTCTTCCTGAAGGTCAGTCCTTCTCCAAGCACCCTAATAAGAAGTAATTTGTTGTTGCTGGGAGCTTCCTGGCTATGCTACTCACAAGGCAATTTAACATCTACTGCTTTGCTCTGAGACAACACAAACATATTGAGGACCTACTATGCGCCAAGTGCTTTCAGCTGATCTAATTTTCCCCACATACCTGTGTATTATCCTCATTTCTGAGAAAGGCTTTTGTGATATTGTGAAATACATATTTGGTCCTGGCTCTTGGCATACACTCCTAAAGTCCTTGGAATCTCCCAAGTGCTAAGTGTCTTTCTGCATGCTAATGAATTGACTGGTGGCAGGCAGCCCCTTGGTAGCTTCAGTATGAGAGGTGTTCACCAGACAAACCAAGGCAGGAGGAGTGGGTTGGGACCTTCAGCTCCATACCCTAACCTCTAGGGAGGGAAGAGGGGCTGAAGGTTAAGTTGATCACCAATGACCAATGGTTTAATTAATCATGCCTATGTAATGAAGCCTTCAAAAACCCCAAAAGGACAGGATTCTGACATCTTCCAGGTAGCTGAACACAGGGAGGTTCCTGGAGGGTAGCACGCCCAGAGAAGGCCTGGAAGTTCCACATTCCTTCCCACGTGCCTTGCCCCGTGCATCTCTTTATCTATATCCTTTCTACTATCCTTTCATAAAAAACCAGTAAACGTGTTTCCTACCTCTGTGAGTCACTAGAGAAAAGGAATAAAACCTCAGGATGGGGTCTTGGGAACCCCAATTTACAGCCAGCCAGTCAGAAACACAGGTAAAACAATGTGGGGCTTGTGACTGACATTGGAAGGGGGGGACAGTCTTGTGGGACTGAGCCCTCAACCTGGGGGATCTGATGCTACTTCCAGGTAGACAGTGTCAGAGTTGAATTGAAGAACACCCAGCCCAAGTCTGCTAGAATATTGCTTGCTTGCTGGAAGACTGATTGCTTGCTGGAAGTGTGGGGAAAACCCCACACATTTGATCACAGAAGTCTTCTGTGTTGAGTACTGTTGGGGGTCGGGGGGGTCCAAACTGTGAAAACCGTTTGCTTTTTTTCATTCAGCTTTGGAGTATGGAGATTAGGAGCACAGTCTCCAGGCCAGACTGTCTGACTCCAATCCCAGCTGCTCTGTCACATCTTAGCTGTGAGACTGGACAAGTTACTTCTCTGTGACTCCGATTCCTGTTCTGTAAAATGGGGATGATAAAATATCTACCTCGTAGGATCATTGGGATCATTGGGAAGATCACACAAAGTAATATCACTTATAAGGATATCTGGCACTTGGTTAGTTAATAAAGCAACTGATGCTTGGACATTTGCCCAAGACCTAGTAAGTGATATAGCTGGGATGATAACCAATGATGTCTCCCTTCAAAACCATGTTGTTTCCACCTTTCCACATAGCGTCCCATTCCCTCGCATTTCTCTAAGTATGCTGTCCCCATCTCCTGCATGTTCTCATTAGGTTAACAGTGGTGTGTCCTCCAAGCCTAGAGGATGTCCAGTCAGTGAGCCCAGATAAGCAAGTCTACAGTGAAGGTATACTAGACCTAGCTTCTACACATTACCTGGCAGGACAGGAAGAGGGAAAAAGCCAGACCTGCCAGAGGCTGGAGTTTCACCTACCCCTGGTGTGCTTTCTGTGCCTCTGAGATTCAGAGGGCAAAGCATCAGTACCAGACAGAAATATGGGGCAAAGAAAAAGGCCTCATGGAGGTGCTGGGGAGTAGAAACCCCAGCCTACAGCTCCTTCTGTGCTTCCCACTCAGCCTCTGGCCTTCTTATGACTTAGGCAAGAGGAAGGCAGTGCCAGAGTGCCAAGTTAAATAGGTGTGCCCCCTCCCACCACCCCACCAGCGCTGGCAGGGAGAGAGGCCCACAGGAACCAGGGCAGGGCCCCATCTGCTGTCCTGCCAGCTCAGCACTCCTACTTGCCCCTGCCCCAGCCCATCCTCTCTCCACCCCACCTCCCCCAGCCCTTCTGCTGGGGGAGGGCATTTCTTCAGGCCTCCTGACCTCTTCCTGCCTGGGAGGATGAAGGCATAATTAGCAGCCGCCTCTCCTGGGGAGTGGGAAAGAAGAGTGGCTCATTAAACCAGCCATGCGTGCCTCTTCTGCGGCTCCCTCCCCGGGTTCTGCCTCTTCTGCTTGCCTTCTCCTCTCCATCTCCTTTGCTTCCATTCCCTCTCCCATCTTGTCACCCTCTGGCCTCTGCTTCTCCTCTGCTCTTGGCTGCATCTCTTCCCGCCTGGCCTCGTCTTGCTCTGTTTATCCTCTCTCCTTTCTCTCTTCTTTCTCTGGCTGTTTTTCCTTCTGGACTTTTCCTTCCTCCTTCCTCTCTAGACCACTTTTCAGCAACCCTCCACCCCCATCTCTCTCCTTTGTTTCCTTTCTCAGATCCTGTCTCCGGCAGTCCTTCTCCCTGGGGCACCCTTAGCCTTTGTCCCTCCTCAGAGTCTTCAGTTCCTCGGTTCTCCTGCCCTTTCGCTTCAACTCAGGCCTCTGCTCTGTTTATTCCCAGCTCCCCTTTCTCTGTCATTTCCCTGAGTTTTCTCTTTCCCCTTTTCTTACTCCATTCCTCTTCATTCCTGGGCTTACCAGGGCCTGTCGTTGCTCCAGTCAGTGTCTCCGCCACCCTGAAAGAAATCTGTGCATGCATTCTTTCCCTTTCCTGGCGGGAAGAGAGAATGGGGGGAACTTGGGGAGGACACATCTGACTTTTCTCATCCAAAGCGCTCCCCTGCATTCAATCCACGCGTTAGTCCAGAATGTGAGACCCGGTGACAGGTCTGTTTGCAGGGTCAGAAGACAACTGAAGATGCTTTCTCCACACAGAGGAGGCGGCTACAAAGGGACAGGCTTTGAGTGTCCATGGGTCCCTCAGGGACAGGGTGTCTGCCAGCCACACCTGGGCTGCCCACAGTGGTGGCTGAGGAAATCGGAAGGGAGGATCTCTTTTTTTGGTCTGGTTTCCTCAGCTTAGGGCAAGAAGTGCGACCTCTGAGGAGTTACTTAATTTGGTTTTGCCGCACCCCTCCCCTCCTTCTAAAAATGCCACTGGTGCTGAGCTGCTTTCAATTCTGAGGTCAGGGTGGACCCTGGGGAACTGGGTGGGGGAAGGGACACAGGGAAAACACCAGGATCCCCTTTGCCAGATTTCTTTCAAGTTCTCCTCTATAAACCGTTATGTTTTCAGGTATGACCTTCTACAGTTGGATCCAAGGGCCTTCCCACCCTCATCCTCTGGGTCTACCACTTCCTACACTACCTGTTCACAATACCTGTTCAAAACCCTGTGTCTCAGCTGCGCGCAGTGGCTCACACCTGTAATCCCAGCACTTTGGGAGGCTGAGGTGGGTGGATCATCTGAGGTCAGGTGTTCGAGACCAGCCTAGCCAACATGGTAAAACCCCGTCTCTACTAAAAATACAAAAATTAGCTGGGTGTGGTGGGCACACCTATAGTCCCAGCTACTAGGGAGGCCGAGGCAGGAAAATAGCCAGGAGGTGGAGGTTGCGGTGAGCAGAGATCACACCACTGCACTCCAGCCTGAGAGAACAAGACTCTGTCTCAAAAACAAACAAGCAAACAAACACCAGGCCGGGCGCAGTGGTTCATGCCTGTAATCCTAGCACTTTGGAGGCCCAGGCAGGCGGATTACCTGAGGTCAGGAGTTCAAGACTAGCCTGGCCAACATGGTGAAATCCCGTCTCTTTCCAAAATACAAAAAATTAGCCAGGTACAGTGGCATGCACCTGTAATCCCAGCTACTCGGGAGGCTGAGGCAGGAGAATCACTTGAACCCAGGAGGCAGAGATTGTGGTTAGCTGAGATCATGCCACTGCACTCCAGCCTGGGTGACAGAGTGAGATTTCGTCAAAAGAAAACAAACAAACAAACACAAAAACCCTATGTATCTTCCATCCCTTCCCACTACCACACATTCCTATATCCATTTCCCCAAGATGTTTGACAACAGGACACCTTTCGCAGCACACTAACTTAATGTTTTCTTTCCACATTCCAAACAGTTCCTGAAATTGTATTTCTTTCAGGAAGCTGTCCTGGATTGACTCCATCTTAAAGCTGGAAGATATCTAAGAAATTATTTAATCCTGTCTCAATTTAGAGTTAGGACACTGAATGTTAGCGCAGTAAAATGATTTGCCCAGTGCACCTAGGATGTTAATGGCAAGGCTAGTAGAAGACACACAAGTCTCCTGATCCCCCTGCTTGGGCTCTTTCCATGGTACCCAGCTGCCTTTTAAACCGAGAATGGAGAATTGATGGTCCTGTCTGGTGTGGGGATTCCTGTAATTATGCCTCTTATTCTCTATTCCAAAATACTTTCCCTTGTAGTCTGTCTCTCTGCTATATTTGAGACTGATATTATTGTTCTTAAGTGAAAATTTACTTAACTGGAAGGCAAGTAACCATATTGTATTCATCTCTGTTTCCTCAGACTGAACAGTGCCTGGCACTCAATAAATGCTTGCTGAATTGAAACTAACTGAAATGAAAACATACTATTGACTGTCTAAAACTACAGAGCCCTCACCATCACTAAGAGGGTGAGGGAGGTTTTTTGTAGATAAGAATGATAAGGCATGGCCCAGTCCACTGGGGGCCAGCTCTCTCCTGCCACTCCCCACCACTCCCAAAGGAAAGTGGGGCCTGGAATGATGCCTAGGGACACAACTTGCACTTTTTACACTTTCCAAGGCCTGAAGAAAAAGGCATAACCTTCCAGGCCATGACCTTCGCATTTGTTTGGCCTGCTTCATGGCTGCAGGCAAAACCTGTGGAGAACAGGGGCCACATACAGCTCCAAAAGGAACTTCAGAAGACACCCGTGGACCCTCACATCATCCAGGGTGGTCACTCTGGTTGCTCCTGGACCTAACCCCAGATCGCTCTTCATTTGCACCCACACTGAGTATACACAGGTAAGAGTGTGCGGGTGTGCAGGAGGAAGAGGCTGGAAGCAGGCTAGGGCCCTAGCACTTTAGCAGAAGGCCCACAGATGCGGATGTGGAGAGGAGCTGGCAGAGCGGTGCTTGCCTGAACACTTGGACCCTCTCTCCTGCCCTTCCGATTAAGTTATTATGCAATCTGTTCTGGAGGCTGTTTGGGGAGTTTAAATCTCAGGGCCTGGATTTTGGCAGCTGGCAAAGGATCTGGGACAAGTCCTAACTTTTAACCATAGTGGGAAGCACATCTATAGTAGGGGTCCTGGATGTACCCAGTGGTGCCCCTTTGGCACTAGATGTAAATTCAATGGGGAAAGTGAAGTCAAAGAATATGGGTGTTTTTTAGCTGTAGCAGAAAGAACAGTAGAGTGGGAGTCAGGAATCAGGGCTTCTAGACCTGCCTTTGTCAGAATCCTCTGGGTGGCACTGGGCAGTTTGCATCCCTTCTCTGATCTTCAGTTTCATAATTCATAGAACAGATCACCGCTAAGGTCCTTTCCAGAACAGACATCTCATAACATAGTAGGTGTTTAGCACAAGTTAAATGCTCAAATAGAAATAATTCTGAGACTCTCTTTCTCGGGATGTTTATAATGATCTTATCCTTTACATACCACTGGTCTCATTTGGATGATAATGGCCCTTCAGTATCCTCCTTGCTTCATGCCTTCCCCACTTTTATGTGCCCAGAAATCAGAATGCAGCCTCTTAAACTTCATTATGTTGACCCACTTCTCCAGAACCCAAAATAGCTGCCTACTAAAAATCCAGGTGCATAAGGCTTTAATAACTACCCACCGAGTCCCACCCCAACCGCACCCACCCACACACCTGGAGTGGATTTCTTTCTCCCCTTGCAATCCATGCCATGTCTCCTGCTGAGCCGTGCTCCAGATTTACCTCTTTAAGGAAGCCTGGCCAAACTAGCACTATCCATAACCACACCCAGTATTATTTCCTGTCCCTTCAGTACTTAACACCTCAGGTTGCATGACATTTCTCTGCAGTTGCTTACATATATCCTGATAAGTATAGGCAAAATTTTCTTTGAAACCTTACAAGTGAACAGAAAGGACCAAAAAAACCCCTTTTGTAAAGCCCACCACAGCTGCCACACTCACAGAACCTCTAGAGTCTATTCAGTCTTCCCCAGGAAAGGGAGGGAGGCTGAAAACATGATTTTATATATATCCTGTAACCTGTTATAGAAAGTAAATAGTATTCAGTCAAAAGTCATGTATATGCACATTTCTTCTTAACCTCAATTACAGACTTACACAAAGAGTTATAGCTAAAAAAGAGCCTCTGCTTTTACCTAGCCCAACTTCTACATGTTAGGGATTATGATTACCAAAGCTCAGAGAGGTTAAGCAACCTGTTCAGACTCACACAGCTCATTAGTAGCAGAATTGGGAATGAAACTAAGCTGAGGGTAATGCCTCGAACAGGGCTCCTTCCATAATACCATGACACTTTCACAAGCGAACTGAGTTAGCCAAAGCAGGGAGTCATTTTGGCATCATGCAGCCAGCTGAGTTCTGCATTTTTGGTGAAGAAACTGCAATGTAGTGCATTGACAGAATCTCTCCGGGTTACCAGAAAATAATCCTATTAACAAAAGAGGGACAAATAGGTCTGAAGAACAACCAAAAGGATTTTATAATTCCACCAAGAAAAAAATTTAAGAGCCCTAGGATATGGCATTTTTTACTGTGAATTTTTGAGGTTTTGGTGGAGCTACTTCCTCGATGCCAGCCCACATTGGCCATTTTTAGGTTGCTGCTGAGGGTGGGACCATCAACTCTAAGTGCTCTGTGCAAATCCAAGGAGCTTAGCGACTGGAGAAGAAAGAATTACAGAGGATGTGGGCCACTGCTTCTTCCTCCTGGCACCCAATAAATCCAACTGCCCTTTAAGGTGGTCCCATCATCAATTATGACGAAAATGTTTATGTCTCAGTTATCCATACCGTTGAGGAAGGGCAGTGGAGTGGGTAATACAAAAGTCATTTCTTTTTGGCTTTGCAAAGCATGATAATGAATTTTTAGCAGCTCCTAATTATGTCGTACTGAAGATAATATTTAAAAACTGTTTGCATTCTCTGAGCACATATTAAGTGATAGTACCAGGAGCTGAGCTGGAAGAGAAACCAGACTTTGAGTTCAACTTTAATTATAGGGATCTACCAAGTGGATAATCCACATTCAAATAACTGTGATATTCACTCAACAGCTTTCTTTTTTTTTTTTTTTTTTTTTTTTGATTTACTGTGTGGCAGTCATTCTGTCATTCTGTTCTATGCTGGGGAAAAGAGGCAAGAGATGAACGTTACAGATATAAACAAGTCATAGTCCCTATCCACAAGTAGCATTATGGTCTAGTGCAGGAGCTTAACAACCCATTATGATTAAAACAGAATGTATGATCTTCTGGAATTTCAAAGCAATTTGCTTTGGAAGCCCCCCAAAAAGAATAGTTCATTCTTCGGGGGGAGTTGAGAAGACTACCGTAAGAAAGTGGCATGGGAGGTGCATCTTGAAGGCAAATCCAGACCTCAGAGAGTAAAGGACAGGAAGTGGGGTCGTTGGGACTGATGCGGCAGTGTTAGCTAGGTATGGAGGTGAGAAAATGTACGGGCTGTCCAGGAAACATCATCTTCCCAGAGGTGATAACTGGGATATCCTGACCAGGTGCCCTGGGAGGAGAGCTCAGAAAGGGAGAGACCTGACTGGTTTCATCCTTAGAGCAAAAGGAAATCCTGTCCACCCTAAGACCCCTTCCAATGTGCTCCCTGCACAGCCATCATTTATTTCAGCAAGACAATTCTTGCTCAGGTTCTCCTAAACCAAGTTCCTTTCCACTGGCTATTCTGAAGAACTAAAAAAAATTCACCCTGGGAAAAAAGCTTATCCCGGGCCACAGCAGTCTATTTTTGACTTCAAACTTACTCAATTCAGGGCTAATTTCTCTGGGATTCCCAGACCTGGGACTTTCTTTACCAGGGTGGGGGGTGTTATGTTTGGGGCCTCTCTCGTAGCCATCAGCCCCTCCAAACCCTTCTGATTTGCTACAGCTTTAAAATTGCAAGGGAAAAAAAGATGGAGAGAAGGCAGTTCTCTGCCTCTCCTGCCTCTTTCTCTTGCTCTGCGGTTAAGCTCAGCAATGATCCTACAAGCCTGGAATTTGAGGAATTTCCTGCCCCGTGCTCCCTGGAAGAGCTGAGAGAGACCTAGCAATTAGGCCTGGAGTTTCCACTCCTGCCTCCCTCCACCCAAGTTAAGTGCCCTGAGTGAAAGCCTCAGTCTAGGGGGTCCAGCGTGGAGCTCAGCCTGGGATGTGTCTGTGGCCTTAACATTCAGCCCAAATGTGACCCCCATATAGTCACCCCAACAGTCATGCCCTCCTACCTCCCCCTGTCAATCACTCAAAGAGTGTCTGCCAAAATGCTCCAAATCCTTTCGTTTGCCCATCTTAGAGTGTAGTAATGATACTAGTACAGGACATAACAGAGTTAATTCCTTTCAGAATCCATCTTGTCCTTCTGAAATTGTCTGAGAATAATTCAGTGCCTTTTTTTTCCATCTTCCCTTCCTCTAACATCACAGGAGTCGAGCTATGCTTCAGCTCTTTATTCCTTCTCCTCCAGTCTGCTCCTCTCTCTTGTCCGTTCTCCCTTTTCTCCTCTTTATCCACATGTTCATCATGACAATACATTGACTTATTCGATTTTTGCCCTTGTTCTGTGTCTGCTATAGGCTGAGGGTCTTGGATCTGCCCCTTGAGCATATGTCTGTCTTGGGAACTTCTAGAAGGCAGAGTGGAGGCTCTGGGCCTCTATTTACTTGGTTCAAACCAGAGAAACGGGAACAGGAATAGGAAAGTAGGGAAGGTGTTCCCAGGTCATCCAAATGAACCTTATGTAACTTCTTTGCTGCAGCAACCACAAGAGCAGAAGCACATTTCTCTTCCTAATTATGTTTTGTTCAGGCTAATAATAAAATTGGTTCATCTTCTCTCATAGCACATCAATCGATGGCTGGATACCAGGTGCTGGGGCAAAAAGCAGCCTGGGATTTAAACGCTTGCCACAAAAGGTTCTCAAACTGGCCCATCGACCCTTATCAGATGGCCTCCAGGGAAGGAGGCCTCCTCTTTCCCCTTCCCCTCTTTTTCCAGGGTTCCTCCTTGTCTGGGTGTCCAGCTTTATGTTTGCTTCCTCATTCTAGCAGTTCCATTCTTGACACCCTTTCAATAATGCTCCATGCTACTTTTTGCTTTCACCCTTCCTCCAATCAAGGGACATCTCTGAGTCTTTTCTGCTCAAAGTCCTAGAGCAGCTGACCAGTTAGAACCTTGTTTCCCTACACGCCACACTGCATTCCCAGGTTGGCACCATCTCACACTCTGATGTCTCCTGGCTCCATGGCCATGCTGCCAGCTGCCTCCTACCTTGCCACAGGTCTCTCCCGGGGCTTCACCAGCTTCACCATCACCAGCTCTCTACATCAGTTCCCATGGCCCTTCCCCTGCACCCTGACTCTGCCTACTCTCTGCTTGGTTCCCTTTCTGGGAAATATTAGGCTGGGACCCGAGATGCCGGCACACCAAGGCCTGAGGCTTCAGGCCTACAGCTTCTTTGCAGTCAGCCTAACTCCTGACCATTCTGACCCAGGGTGAAATTAAAATGGCAGTTTCCTGCTTCCTCATGCTTCCCACCCCCCCCAATTCTTCCTCTCAGCATATTCCACCAGCCTCAAAAGGACAAGACTCTCTGGCTAAAAAGGAAATCAAAGCTATTCCACTACTTCAATGGGAGTGTTCACTATCTCCAGATTTCCTTCAACTCTCAAGATATTTGCCTTTTGAGGTTGAGAGTTGCCGGTTGCCAGTTCCCTCCTCCTCCCCTTTCACATTCCCTTCAAACAAAGCTTTTCTGTCAGGTTTTGACCCTGATGAAGATTTTAAGATTTTAACTGGAATCTTTTTTTTTTTCTTTTCCCCTCTTCCTCTCTAATTCTGAAGGATCTTTTGTCTTCTAAGCAAAAGAACTAAGAGATTGAGAGGGAGGGCTGCCTTCTTTTTTTTTCCTTGTAAGTAATTAGGAAAGAGGTTAAAAAAAAAAAAACAGAAAAATATATTAGAAAAGAAACTATTTTCTTTCTCAGGAATTTATTTTTTATTATTTTTGTTTTTTTGAGATGGAGTCTCACTCTGTCACCCAGTCTGGAGTGCAGTAGCGCAGTCTCGGCTCACTGCAACCTCCTCCTCCCGGGTTCAAGCGATTCTCCTGCCTCAGCCTCCCAAGTAGCTGGGATTACAGGCGCCACCACCATGCCTAGCTAATTTGTGATTTTTTTTTTTTTTTGAGACGGAGTCTCGCTCTATCGCCCAGGCTGGAGTGCAGTGGCCGGATCTCAGCTCACTGCAAGCTCCGCCTCCCGGGTTTACGCCATTCTCCTGCCTCAGCCTCCCGAGTAGCCGGGACTACAGGCACCCGCCACCTCGCCCGGATAGATTTTTGTATTTTTTAGTAGAGACGGGGTTTCACGGTGTTAGCCAGGATGGTCTCGATCTCCCGACCTCGTGATCCACCCGTCTCGACCTCCCAAAGTGCTGGGATTACAGGCTTGAGCCACCGCGCCCGGCCATTTGTGTTATTTTTAATACAGACAGGGTTTCACCCATATTGGCCAGACTGGTCTTGAACTCCTGTCCTCAGGTGATCCGCCCTCCTCAGCTTCCCAAAGTGCTGGGATTAAAGGCGTGAGCCACAGCACTTGGCAAAAAATTTATTGTAATAGGAAAAAAAAAAAAAAAA